>NC_046665.1:131420690-131431951 GCF_010883055.1 Belonocnema kinseyi
GTTAGCATTTTTGTCATAATGAATGTTTTTTCTTTTTAATTACGTGAAAGATTATAAAAACTGTGATATACGTTTTAATAAATGTAGTGATTAGACTTTTTTCTTCGGAATAGACGTGCATGAAATGTAAATATCTGATAAGGTATACCTTGGCTATATAATATAATCATTGGTTGATTTGATAAGCCAAGTCTTTATTACATAAATTATTTTTTCCTCTAATCGGAAAGATGATTGTTATTTCCACTCTCGTATTATGCTTGGGGGCCATACTCAATTCTATTGGTGAATATGATAATATAATATATCTATGATTTTAATTACATTTTTAAATCTCTACACAGATCAAAATGTGTACTCTTTAATCTACATTCCATCCCAAATGCATGTTTACCCGAATATGCTTGAGTGTGTGTATGTGCGATGAGCCGTCCGTAAACATGTTAAATCTCGAAAACATGAACGAATCAAGTGGAGCTGTGATCCGCTTTTTTTCAATCCAAAAAAACTAAATATCTACTATTTTTATAAATCTTTTTGCATACTAAATTTTTCAAAAGAATCTACTGGGACTCAATTACCCTTTCAGTAGACTACAAAATTTTCTAAAGATACTATGATAAAATCAAGAATTCAAATGATGAGAATAATAGAATAAAATATAGAAAACCGTTCTAAAAACGATTCTAAGCTTCTAAAAAGCTATAAAAAATGTTTTCAAACCATTATCTGATAGTACTTGCCAATTTGGCTTTAATTTTTGAAAATACTAGTTAAGCTTTTTACGTTAAAAATTTGGAATTAGGAAAAAACAAAACGTTCTAACAATAAACAAACAATAAAAATAAAAAATACTATTTTTGAGTTCATTAAATAGAACGTAGTATTAACAAAACACACGTAATTCTTTAAATTCTATGAAAATAAAATCGTTTAAACAAACAAAAATTGTTCAAACAAATAAAAACTCATTTAAAAGTCCCCAAAACATTAATTTTAGGGAACAAACCTTAATATGTACTTTTGTGTGAAACTCAATTGAGATAATATGTACGAGAAAGTAACCTAATCCACAGAAAAAACATAAACCTGGAAAAGTATGCTGGAAGAGCAAACACAAAGAAATATGAATCCTCTGTTTCTTGTTGCAGAGTTGAGTTCACAGTCTGGGAGTTCACCTAATGGCACCTCTATTCCAGATTTTCCTTTAGGAGAACGTTCAGGTTCTCCTGACTTGTCCCTTTCGCTTGCCAGTCCTCATAATCCGGTTTCTCCAATAAGGCCTACTTCTCCAGCAAAGACTTCTCCTCCTGCCGACTTCTCTCTTTCTCTTGCCAGGTCTTATAATCTGGTTTCTCCAAAAAGGTCTTCTCCTGCCGAGCCTTATCCTCCAGCCGAGTTGTCTCTTCGTGTCAGGTCAAGGTCTCCTCCTGCCATTCGACCTGCTGTTGCCTTAACACGTGTAATTAAACTTGAAGAAATTACAAAAGTTCTGCTTGTTCCGAACTCGAATCCGAACCGGCGATTTAAAATTCAAAGATACACTTTTCCTCGAAATGTAACACTTCGGCTGAGAGGAAAAAGTAATAGTCTTATGCCCGTGCCAACTGAAGAACAAACTGTATTGACAGCGTCCAATGGTGACGTCTTAGCAATATTCGAAAGAAATAATACACTTCTTCGTGGAATATATGTAGAAGGCCATATCGCTCAAAGACGGGTAAAAATAAACATGTACAACAGCGAAATTGAAGATATGACAACTAAAGAAAAATTGGAAACTCCTCTGGGCCATCGTTTCCCAATCTCTGTCCATTTTAAACAAATAGTGGTAGATGAAAATCGTCCACATTTATTACATTTTTTATAAAGGTATGTACAATAAAAATGGCTGTTAAATGAAACAAGATTATAAACGTATCTAATAAAACATTTATTAAAATACAACTTTTACAGTAGGTACCCGTATATGAGATTGGTAAATAAAAATGTATTATTATTACGTAGCAATAATTCGTTTGATTAAAAAACAATTTTTAAGAAGCAGATCGATTATAAACACTTAAATTCATTCAATTTGTTTTCTTCTACTTCACATTTGTTCGAATACGAATCAAAGCTTATTTTTCAAGTATCACCCCCAGAAGTCTATTTTGTAGGGTTTTAAGGAATTCCATAAGTAAAAAATTGGGTTTTGCGAGTTTTTGACTCTAATTGAGATTGTGCTGCGGTTTAAAAAAATACGAATTATGTATAATAAATAAAATAATAATTTCTATTGATAATTAGATGTATACAAAATCATTTATCAACTTAAAAGTGAACTCTTAACATAAAGTTTTTCAACAGAAGATAATAATCAACCTGTTAAAGAAATTATTTTCATTTCGGAGTACTTTGAACTGCACAAACTTTAAACACATCATCTTTTAAACTGACAACAGTATCCTAAAAAAAATTAAAATCTGAAAATTATTCAGCTTTACCAAGATAACCTCAGCCGCTCATTCTCGCCCAACGAAAGTACTGAAGATTAATCTTATCGCCATCTCTCAAAACAACCAAATGTTTTTAAAACATCCTCAAATTTTAACAATGATTTCCTCGCTATTTTTGACGAAAAAATGTTAAAACTACAAACCTGATAGACGAAACCTATAAGTATGTGTGCATGTTCTTCGAATTTCGAGGTTTGTTTTGGAGAACAGGTGACAATGAGTCCATTACGTGGCGCCACCGCACTACTATGCCGGCCGAGCGTACGGGATGCGACGTCCGGGCTCTGAGCGGGTGGATCCTAGTTCTGGGGTGTCTGTCGTCGTGGAGTGGCGGATGCCATTGTTTCCGCGATGCTAGCCACCTATCGAGTTCGTGTATGCCCTGAGGTGGGTTAGATTGGCTAGTGAGTGGTGGAAGGTACACCCATTTGTGGTCCCCCTTTATGAACTTTTGCCAGGTCGACAGATCGTTCATGGACGAGATGGTCGGGCATGACTACCCCGAAAATATGTTTAAACTAGGTGTCCGCGGAGTGCGGCATTTGTTTGTATTTTGTGGGGAGGGGAGGGAGAGGTAGGAAGAAGGAAGAGAAATCATGTGGTTAGCGCGGGAGGTCCAAGGAGGTTTCACCGACCCGTAGAGAGTCCAGTTTGAGGCGGTGTGAACCGCAGAAACGTTTAGCCGCCGGGGACCGAAAAAGAGAGGGAGAGAACGTCTCCGGCGTTTCAAGGGCGACTGGGTACAGAACGTCCTCTGAGGACTGAGGGGTTTCCTCGCAAGAAGTTCCCAGCCTCAGCGTTCTAGGTGTGGGTTGATCGACGCTCGAAGAATGAGCTTCCGCGCTTGTACCCGGAGTAGGGTGTGAAGGGGCGACCTGGTTTCCTTCGTCGGAGTCCGGAATTTCCCGTGGGACGAAATGAAACCGCATCAATTCTCCCGGATCAGGGAGAGGAGCTAACGGGGCGACCCGTAACTCCCACGGACATGGTGGGGAGTTCAAGCAATCTACTATAATCGGCCGGCTGGGGCCGGTTTACGAGGAACCGTTTAGCTGAACTATGTTCACGGGCGGAAAAACGTATCGGGGATCGGACGTGAACTGCGGTAGTCGTAACCGCAAATTATAACCCTGGAACGGTCTCTTCTTACGGGGTCGCGGGTGCCTTCTATACCTCGGCGAATCTCTAGGAGGTTGCCCCAACCTGTGATGTGTAGGTGCGGATAGTCCGGGCGATGACTCGCCGCTGGCGCTCGTTTGACGAGAGCGCTGTCTCCTCGGCACAACGTGCCCGTCGCAATCGCATCCTGTGATTAGAGCGTGATCCTCGGCTGTTCCCTGTCATAAAGGGGTTTCGGGCCCGATAACACAAACCGTACACTAACGGACGACGATTTCCGGGAGTCGCAGGGACTGGCACCGTAGAGGTTATCCTCTAGCACCAGCTAACCTTCATGACTCGAACCTAGCTCTGGGAATTGACACTTCCGGAAGAGTTACCTTCCGGCACCAACTAATCCGTCCTAATTTGTGAAGACAGGCCAAGCACAAACAGGGAGAAGCCCTGGCACCAGACATCCTATCTCCACCTAGATACTTTCATTCCACCTAGATACTTTCACTGCACGAACAAAGGGGGGAGGGCACTGGCACGACGAACACGGCGAACTTGTAGAAACTCCGATGCGAGGATCGAGACGAAAAGTGACCCTGAGGGGTGTTGGAAACTATGCGAAAGGTTTACCGGGGAGAAAACTCGTGAATGAATGGAGGCGAGAAGTTCCCAATAGACCAATTTATTTTTAATCACAGTTCAGAGGCAGAGCGGATCTGTCTCCCAAGACGTTTGTAGAATTATTGAACTTAGAGACTACTGCTCGACTCTCAATGACCGCGCGTGAGGATCGCCGAGAGCGGTGGGAGCGGCAGCGGGTTCGCTGATTGGCTGCGAGACCGACAACGGAGTCGCAGCCAGCAGTGGGGGAGCACTGCCTCAAACGCACTGCCTCGGTCTTCACGCGTCGACACCGAAAATTTTAAAAATTAATAACTTTTAATTGTAATTTAAAAATATAAGGAATAAAACTAAAAATCTGAAATTTGGATAGTCATTTAGGATTTATCGTGGCTTCATTATTCACAAAGAATAATGGAGCTAAGACGAATAGAACGGCCGTTGGAGTTTTATGTGTTTTAATTATTTATTTAATTATTTTTTTATAATAATTTTAATATAAAAATAAAGCTCCAACAACCCTTCTATCCCAATTATGTTATTCTTTAAATTTCTTAGAAGCTAAAGTTGATTTATTTAAAAATAACGCTGCTCTAAAATTCTATGGTTATCGTAAAACAAATATATTATTAATCTTATCTCTAAGCTTAAAAAAGCACTAACCAGGTGGGGGAGGGGGGCATCATTAATTTTCATTAAAAGTTTAACATTCTTCAGTATTTTAAATCACCAATAAGAAAAGCCGTAATTACCCGTCGGGTCCAATTAATACCAGGCGACCTCGAGTTTCAGGCTGAATAGCTTGATTCCCTTTGTTTTTTACCGTATTTAATTTAATATTATTTTTATTTTTCTTTAATTTGTCTTCCACTGCCAAACAACTCGAAGTGCCGGTTGAGCTCCCCGGTTTCGCCAGTGCGCTAGAGGGAGAAAAGAAGTTAGGATAAAGCGAGAGGAAAGAGAGGAAATAGAGGAGAGGAGGCGCGCGCAGGAGTGAGTGAGAGAGGTACTGGCGTACGTGCTCGAAGCCTGTCGCCGTGAAGACGGAAGGCTCGTGATTTTCCAAACGAAGGACCTTCGGGGCTATTACGGATACACAGGCACGCGGCAGATGTGCCACGAACAATACTAATAAGTTTACAGGGGGTAGGCGAAATCGTCGTCTGAATCTCAAGAGTCCTCAATTTGTGACGTAAGACCTTCACTCAGAACTTCCTCTTGAAAAAATTCTGAGGGAAATCTTGTGAACAGATTGTCGGCTATTGAGGTTCTCATTCTGACGTTTGACATACAACATACTCATGCTGTAATTGCGTAAAAGAATTAGGGCAAATTTTTAAATTGAAGTTAGAGTAATAAAAAAATGCGACCTTGTAAATCAAAATTGATCAAGCCTGAAGGATTCTAGAATTTTTCGAAAATGGCGCTTTTTTTAAATTTCAAACTTCCAACATAAGCTAACACCTCAATATCAGCTTAACCCTGAAGAAGTGAGCTGCAATGTTGAAGAAACGTCGGAAAGATTCGTAGTTTGGTACATGATTGAAACTCGAAATATCTTTTTTTTTTATTAAAAATTTAAAATCATTTGGAATTCCTTCGAATTATTAAGCAATGGTTGAAATCTTGAAAAATCCTTATTTTGGTTGAAAACGAGCATTATAAAGAAACTGAGGGAATAATATACGACTTGTTGATAAAATCTCTGAAATTGCTCAACGGTTCCTTAAAAATCTTTTAACACATATTCTTTACAAGTATAACTATAGCGCATATCATACGATTTTTGAAATTTTGATTTTAACTATTTTTTGTTTGCTAAAAAGTTGAAAAATACGTGTTTTTCTTACTTTTCAAAAAATCTCCACTATTTTCTTAATTTCGAAAAAATAAAAATCGTTTGACAGAAGCTATAGATATTCACCTACTGAATCTAAAACCATTTCACTTTTTCGTTTAAGACATCAAACTCAATGAAAGCATCAACAGTGTACAGTAAATAAATATTACATTTTCAAGGAGAAATTTGAAACAAAATAAGTTGAGTTCTCTGCCAAAATAGATCAATTTTCAACAAAATAAAACATTTTAAAAATAAATTTTAAAATGATTTAAAAAATTCATGTAGTTACTTAACATTTACGCAGAAGTGTATATGTCATCAATTTATTAGTTAATTCATGAAAAACATTTAAGGAATTTACTCATTGGGTTTTTCCCTTGAATCTTACTCCAATGAAATGTAAATACCTGATATAGACAACGTGAAGGAATATAACATGTCAGATAAAAAATATAATATATGCTATATATTATGGTCAAGAGCGATAATATTTATTGGTTGAATTATTAATAGAAGTCTTAGTCTTCATTATAACATTAATTTTGGTTTTTCCTTCAATCAAAAAAATGAGGGTTGCTTCTACTCTCGCCTTAATTTTGGGGGCCATACTGAATTATATTGGTGAACATAATAATATATCTTTAATTGTAAGTACACTTTTTACACTATACATAATTCAGAATGTGTACGATTTAATCTAATCCCAAATTCTGCTTTCCTTAAACCTTTATATATAATTTTGGCTGAAATATTTGTTAAAGCCGAAGGAACTTGAATATTGATTTCTAACCGTAGATTTTAAATTATTTATGTCTTACTGTCCAATCGTAAATCGAAAAAATAAATATGAGTAAAAAAAATTTGTTCTTCGAAACTCAGATATTTATTTAATAGAAAAACTCCTTTTGAAATTTCCTAATGTTTCGGTACACATGCGTACCTTTTTCAAAGGTTCTTAACCTGAGTTGATGATAATTTAAAATAGTCAAACAGATCAATTTTCAATCAAAAAAAGTAACATTTCAGTCAATAATTTTAGAAAATTAATTAAAATTTAGTCATTTTTTAGAAGTCTCAAAAAATTTTTTTCGAGACTTTACTCGATTTAAACTACATTTTTAAAATTTTGTATGAGAAAAACAAATTAGCGTAGGTTAGGACAGACGAACAGAAATTGAAATTGATATAAATATCAACGGTCGAAGAAAGGATTGATTTGTTTCATCAAATCATTTTACAAGGAACTTTAATATTCCTTGACCAACGGTTATGGATTTAAATTAACAATTTTTATTTGAACAATTTTTAGATGTAACTCGTCTTTTTCGTTTTATGAATAAAAAATGAATATTTTGATAATTCTAATGTTATGGCTATCGAGGATAGATACGCAAAAGTGTTTAAAAAAAGACTTATAGCTTTTTTAAAGACCACTAATTTTGCCCTTTTCATTTTGAGAAAAACGATGCAAAATACGGGGAAGAGTTTTAACAAGAAATTATAGCTTTTAAGCAATCCTAAACATTTTTAATAATTACTATTTATCCGACTAAATATTTCTAATCGCTCGCAAGTTTGAGCACGCCTAGGGGGCGAGTGTTGGCTCTAGCGCTTCGCGTTCGATAATATATTTCTCGCACGCTTTGCCCTCAATATTTTATTTACCTCGCGATACACGCTCGGTGTTTGTGAACAGAATTTTCAAAACTAAAGGTCAAAGCATCGCCAAAAATAATTTGGTGATTGTCAATTCTCTTTTGCTAAAGCTCCTTCGGCTTTAAAAAACACATTCTTATCACGTATCTCGTTTTATGCACTCGAGTCTATACCTGAAAATTCAAAAAGTTGTTACGATAATCTTGTAGGGCACCCACAAATCAAATATTTTCTTATCTTGACTTTTTTTGTGCGTTATTTGCTTTAAAATGTTCATTTTCGTGTGTGTTTTGGAATTTTATAAATGCTATGACTCTGGTAATTCTCGGTTTTATGAAAAAAGTCATTAGTTTGAACGAAAAAATGTACTTTTTGAATTTTTCCATTATTTTTTATGATGTCGAAATTTGAATTTTTTTAAAAAATTCAAAAAACTAGGAAAGCTATTAGATTAACTGTTTTAAAAGTTATCGTGCTCACAAGAGACAGAAAAAACATACATACAGACATACAGACGGACTCGTCATTTTGGTTGTATTCATCCAAAATACCACTTGCAAAACCCTAAGGAGGAATGAGTACTGCATTCAGAAAATACTATATTAATTAGCAATATTATGAGAAAACAAATAACTTGAAAAAATTAAAATTGTTAAATTATATTTACTATCTAGGAAAAAGTAATATTTAGGATCAAATTTTATTACTTGTTAAAAAAACAGCACGATTTTCTAGCTTTTAACCTTAAAAAGTTAAAATTAGGCAAAAATAAATTGCTCCAACAATGAAAAGTCTCCTTCTCCTCTTGACTTGTCTCTTTATCTTGCCTTACCTCATAATACGGATCCTCCAATCGAACCTTCTCTTCCTGCCAACCCTTTACCTTCTATCGAGTCGTCTCTTCTTGCCAGGTCCAGGTCTTCTTCTGCCATTCGTTCTTCTTTCTCCCTAGCAAGACTTTTAATTCAAGGACTTATATGTGTTCGGCTTATTCCCAAAACAAATTCGAATCGGCAATTCGAACTTTCACCTTACACCTTTTCTAGCGATGCACCAATTAAAGTGAGAGGAAAAAACCATGCGTTTGGGCCCATGCCAACCGGAGAACAAACTGTACTATCAACGTCCAATGGTGAAGTCTTTGCAATACTCGAGAGAAACCATACAGTCCTTCGTGAAATAAGCACTCCATTCAGCACGAGTAACCCAATTTCATTATATTTTAACAAAAAAATAGTTTAAAGCTCTTGTTCACAGTTGCTTAATTTGTTCTAAATGTAAATGCAAACAAGATTTGTGGTATCAGATTGCTGTGAAATTCAGTAATAACAATAAAGAAACCGCCACTGTATTTTCTGGTGCTATTTTTTTCGGAATTTCTGATAAATTGTTTAATTTTTGTTTAATCTTTGTTCACGTCTATAGCCAGTGCTATAGGCCGATTAAGATTTTGACCGGTTGGCCATTTTGTCTACATTTCTTTATAAAACACTGAATTTTTCTTTTAAGCGCACAGCCCCAACAAAATACATTGATTAGGTTACTGTAAAATTGTAGCAGTTGTGCAGTACAATGCAATTGGATATCGGAATTTCCGAATTTTTTTAATCATAAATTTTTGCTGACTTTCCCTGACCAACAAATTGATCTGGCTTTTTCCTTATTTCCAGGCTTTCCCTGACCCAAAATTCGGCAATCAATAACTTAGAATGAATAGGTTATCGTTCACTGACAACAATTTATAACACTTTCTATTTCAGGGGTAGAACTACTACTTACAATAATTCTAATTGTTATTAATTATTTCTATCTATAATTTAATTATCTAAAAAAGAAACAAGAATGATGTAAATATAAAGAAAAACTTTACCTTTTTTAAGCACTCAAATAACTTACAGAACAGCATATTGTAGTTTAATTCAAACAAATCAGCAATTATTCAAGGTATTGGTTTTATGTAAAAAATAACTTTAAGCCAATCAGCACATGATACAAAAAAAGTACAAAAAAGAAACAAGTTTCTTTTTGATAGCCCTCCAAGACTATTGTTATAGCTTTTTGAATTTTGTTGAAAAATCGAAAACTAAAATTTTGATCCACAAATTTGTCAATAATAATTTTTTGATAGGATGCGCAGTTTTTGTCAAAAAAAAATCCACCTAAAAGGATCTCCAAAGTAGTCATTAACAGTTTCTAGATAGGACTAGTAGCTTTTCATTTAATCCAAAAAAATATAATTAAAAATAAAGAAATTAAATTTTTAGAAAAACGAGACAATGTAACATAACATTTTATTTAACAAAATGTTTAGAAGAACCCCCAAAAAGAAGAGGTCCATTAAGCTGGCAGGACCACATTGCAAAAATGAACTGAAAACCTATAGGGAATTTAGGGCTCATTTAGGGCTAATTTAATGACCCATTGCTAAATTTAATGCTCTTTATTTAAACAAAAAAACCGGTGGTCATGCTATCTTAACGTTAAGATAGCAGGACCACACAGAGAAAAAATGATTTGGGTAATATTTCTTTGCACTACAATTTAGGGCTCATTTAGGGCTCACTTAATGCCCTATTGTCAAATTTAATGCTCCGCAATTTAAAAAAAAAAACCTGTCTTCATGATATCTTAACGTTAAGATAGCAGGACCACACAGAGAAAAAAACAACTCAGGCATTATTTCTTTCCACAATAATTTAGGGCTCATTTAGGGCTCATTAAATGCCCTATTGCCAAATTTGATGGTACGCATTTAAAAAGAAAAACATCTGTTCTGCTAACTTAACGTTAAGCTAGCAGGACCACACAGAGAAAAAAAACGACTAAGGCATTATTTCTTTCCACAATAATTTAGGGCTCATTTAGGGCTCACTTAATGTCCTCTTGCCTAATTTGATGGCACGCATTTTTTTCTTAAAAATCCGTGGTTCTGTGATCTTACCGTTAAGATAGCAGGAACACACAGAGAAAAAATGATTTGGATAATATTTCTTTGCACTACAATTTAGGGCTCATTTAGGGCTCACTTAATGCCCTATTATCAAATTTAATGCTCCGCAATTTTTCAAAAAAAAAACCTGTCCTCATGATATCTTAACGTTAAGATAGCAGGACCACACAGAGAAAAAAACAACTCAGGCATTATTTCTTTCCACAATAATTTAGGGCTCATTTGGGGCTCACCTAATGCCCTATTGTCAATTTTAATTCTCCGCAATTTTTCAAAAAAACCTGTGGTTATACTATCTTAACGATAAGACATCTAGACCACAGGGTTTTCGAAAAATTGCGGACCATTAAATTTGACAATAGGGCATTAAGTGAGCCCTAAATGAGCCCTAAATTATTGTAGAAAGAAATAATGCCTGAGTTGTTTTTTTCTCCGTGTGGTCCTGCTAGCTTAACATTAAGAGAGTAGAATCACAAGTTTTTAAAAAAAAAATGCGTACCATCAAATTTGGCAATAGGACATTAAGTGAGACCTAAATGAGCCCTAACTTATTGTGGGAAGAAATAATGCCTAAGTTGTT
>NC_046665.1:131432051-131438758 GCF_010883055.1 Belonocnema kinseyi
GTGAGCTCTAAATGAACCACATGTTTGTAAGAGAAAAATGCGTGCCATCAAATTTGGCAAGAGGACATTAGGTGAGCCCTAAATGAGCCCTAAATTATTATAGAAAGAAATAATGGCTTGGTCGTCTTTTTCTCTGTGTGGTCCTGCTGACTTAACGTTAAGATAGCATGACCACATGTTTTTTCGAAAAATTGCGGAATATTAAATTTGACAATAGGGCATTAAGTAAGCCCTAAACTATTGTGTAAAGAAATAATGCTAATTCGTTTTTTTCTTTGTGTGGTCCTGCTATCTTAACGTTAAGATAGCATGACCACAGGTTTTTTTGAAAAATTGCGGAGCATTAAATTTGGCAATAGGACATTAAGTGAACCCTAAATGAGCCCTAAATTATTGCGGAAAGAAATAATGCCTAAGTCGTTTTTTTTCTATTTGTGGTCCTGCTAACTTAACGTAAAGATAGCAGAACCACAGATTTTTTAAAAATGCGTACCTTCAAATTTGCCAATAAGACATTAAGTGAGCCCTAAATGAACCCTAAATTATTGTGGGAAGAAATAATGCCTGAGTCGTTTCTTTCTTTGTGTGGTCCTGCTATCTTAACGTTAAGATAGCATGACCACAGGTTTTTTTGAAAAATTGCGGAGCATTAGATTTGAGAATAGGGCATTACGTGAGCCCTAAATGAGCCCTAAATTATTGTGGAAAGAAATAATGCCTAAGTCGTTTCTTTCTCTGTGTGGTCCTGCTAGCTTAACGTTAAGCTAGCATGACCACCAGTTTTTTTGTTTAAATAAAGAGCATTAAATTTGGCAATGGGGCATTAAATTAGCCCTAAATGAGCCCTAATTTCCCTATAAGTTTTCAGTTCATTTTTGCAATGTGGTCCTGCCAGCTTAACGGACCTAAAAATAAGATAATTCACAGCCACCAAGTTACATATGCCGACGCTTTGACCATTATTTGTAAAAGGTCCTTGTACGAATATAGGAAAAATACAAACACTGATCGTGAAGCGCGAGGCAAACATATCATTAGCTAAATTATTTAATCCTAAATATCTAGTTTCTGATGCCATATTATTTAAAAATTAGATATTGCTCCAATCTTTATTTTTTTTGGATTTCGATATTCTTTTATGGCATATTATATTAAAAATTGTGGTACAACCTTCAATTTAGTGGTGCAATCCTTAACCAAATAAAATAAATTTTTACCCAAAAAGTTACATATTTCGTCCTAAAAAGATGAAGCTTCAGGGATGTTACAGACGTCAAAATTAGAAATTTCAGTACCTTTCCCAATTCTCTAGGACGACTTTAAAAAAGTTCTATTAAAAATACATACATCGAACTCTCGCTTTCAGTCCTCCCGTTTTCGGCATTCCTATAACCGCTGGCCCACGGAGTTTCTTAGAGGAACAGGGCAAGAATAACCACCCACACTCGACTTAAAGCAAAAGTTTGGTGTAATTCAAGCTAATTCCTATCAACTTGAGTTTGTGAAATAAGCAGAAAAATATAAAGATAAGTGAATAATTAATGGGTACATCAATTAAATTTATTTAATTAGCTTTCGACGAAAATTATTCAAAAAATTCTTTTTCTCTTTAATACAGTAAGTTAGTAATTCATTAAGAATTATATTAATTGAGCGTGACATAACCTATTTTTAAAAAAATTTAGTGCGGTTATATGGTCTCATTAATCTTCCATACCTAGCAATTAAGAAAAAATTGTTTTGAATGCGCATGCAATCCCGCCAAGTTTTATGGAGTCAAGATTTATAAAGGCATAATGAAATTTGTTTAATAAATTATATAGGGTACATCATAAACAAATTTCTTAATACGTTTCATGATCAATATTTTTTCTTAATTAGTGGTCAAACGTTTTTTTTTTAAATGCTAATAAGTAAAAAATTATATAGACTGTGATATCAGTTTGAACGAATTTAGTAATGCGGTTTTTTCACTTGAAACTGATACTAATGAAATGTGAATACCTGATAAAGAAAACCTTGAAGTCTACAATCTCTGAAATAAGGACTGTAAAATATACTATATAAACTCGACAAGAATTATAATTAGTTAAATTTTTATGCCAAGTATTCATACGTACATTACTAATTTTCTTCTCTGATGCAAAAAATGGGAAATGTTTCCACTCTTGCCTTATTCCTGGGTATCATCCTAAATTATATTGGTAAGTACAATAATATAACTAATATATAATTTTGGGTAAATTTTTCTGCTTTATGCAAATCAGAATTTGTACGATTTTATGCTCATTTCATCCCAAATCCTGCTTTAGTTTTACCTTTATTTCAGTTTCTACAAAATAAGTACTAATTTAGTTTGAATTTCTTTCAAGGAAATCCAAAAGTGCTCCATATTTTACCAAAATAAAGTTGCCTGTATCTATCCAAAAAATACTCTTAAGCAGGATAGGGAAAACCTTTATCTACAAAAAAAGAATCTTTAGAAATTCATGAAAATTCTTTAAAATATTTGGAATCATAAGGAATTTATTGAAATTGACTTTCATTCATTTCTAAATATTCTCTAGAAATCCCATAAAATCGAGCTTGAAATAACTGGAAATCCCGTGGGTCGTTTGGAATCATTGTATGTGTTATAATATCTCATCAATGTTGCGAAATTATTTCAATCTCTCAAAATAAATTAACATGTTCTAAATCATTTGAAATTTTATAAATAAGTAAACTTTACTTACTTCTTGTTCTTTTCGAAAAAAATATTATAAAGATTGATAAAAAGACAGCAAAATATGGTATTATTTGAAAAGAGGGCTAACGATTTTTTCCAAATTAGTAAAAATACACAGGAGGCATTCTTAAATCGTAAATTCTCCGGACCAAACTTCAACCCTCTCTTTTACTTAACATTAGTCAGTTTATATCAGACCTGCCAGAAGACGAAATTAAAATCGAGCAAAGTATGCGGAACGAGAAAACACAAGGAAAATTCAAACTTCTGTTTCTTGTTGCAGAGTTGAGTTCACAGTCCAAGAGTCCACCTACAGGCACCTCTAGTCCAGATTTTTCTCTAGACGGACGTTCTTATTCTCTTGACTTATCTCTTTCTCTTGCCAGAGCTCATACTCCAAGTTCTCCAATAAGGCCTTCTCCTCCTGCCAAACCTTCTTCTTCTACCAAACCTACTCCTCCTGCCGAGTCGTCTCACCGTGAAAGGTCCAGGTCTCCTCCTGCCATACGTGTTCCTGTTGCTCTAACACGTGCAACTAAACTTGAAAAAATTAGAAATGTTCTGCTTGTTCCGAACTCGAATCCGAACCAGCGATTCGAAATTCAAAGATACACTTTTCCTCGAAATGTATCACTTCGGCTGCGAGGAAAATGTAATAGTCTTTTGCCCATGCCAACAGAAGAACAAACTGTATTAACAGCATTAAATGCTGACATCTTAGCAATATTCCAAAGAAATAATACACTTCTTCGTGGAATATATAATGCAAACCAAGGCACTCAAACACGGGTAAAAATAAACATGTCCAACGGCAAAATTAAAAATATGAGCAAGGAAGAAATCTTGGAAACTCCTCTGGGCCATCGTTCCCCAATCTCCGTCCATTTTAAAAAAATGGTGGTAGACGACCATCGTCCAAATCTATTTAATTCTGTTTAAATGTAAGAACAATCAAGATAGATAGGCGAGATTATTGAACGGACTGACACATCATTTGAACTGGACAAGCACATGGAATCATTATCTGCTGCGCTCATCAAATAATATTTAAATACTATAAATATATCTAATAAAATCTTTATTGGGATACAACTTGTATTAGGCACCTGTTTGTAAGATTGCTAAATAAAAATGTATCATTACTGTGTAGAAGAGATTCGTTTGATTTAAAAAACAATATTTAAGAAGCAGATGGATCATTCAGCCAAAAACATCATAAGGAACAATGGATATAATACCAATCCGATTTGGCTTTACGCACGCAGGTTAAAAAAATACCCTTTTTCATAATTTGAGGACTTTTTCAGGTTTCCTAAAATAAACTAATTTCTAAATCAATTAACGAGTTAAACAAAATTTCTTGAATTTTCAACAAAAAGTTTATTTTTTGCTGAAATTTTTCTCAATTTTGGCCAACTTTTATTTAGAAAATCTACGTAGTTACTTCGTTTTTACGCAAAAGATTACAGATTATCAGTTTATCAGTTATTTTATCAGCAATCAAGTTTGAACAAATTTATTCATCGGGTTTTTTTTAATGTCGCTCTAATGAAATGTAAATTTCTGGTATGGAGAAACTTGAGTCGCTGATTTCGAATTCGGGGTCCAAATAACCCAATCAGGTCATAGTTTCCCAAAAATGCAAAAAGAGACGTAAAAACGACGAAAACAGCGTTTTTTCGTGTATATTTTGTATAGAAACAAAAGATTTTCATGTCCGGTCGACTTTACAACCATATCTATATGTCTTTTGGGTCACTGCATCTGAATCGGGGTTTTAAATAACACTATCAGGTCATAGTTTTCCAAAAAAGCAAAAATATACGTAAAAATGAGGAAAACAGCGTTTTTTTGTATATTTTGAATAAAAATTAAAGATTTTTATGTTCTGGCAACTTTACAACCATATCTTTATGCCTTTTGGGTCGCTAAATCTGAATCCGGGGTCCAAATAACCCAATCAGGTCATAGTTTACCAAAAAATGCAAAAAGAGACGTCAAAACGTCGAAAACAGCGTTTTTTCTTGTATATTTTGTATAAAAACAAAAGATTTGTATATCCCGTCGACTTTACAACCATATTTATATGTCTTTTGGGTCGCTGAATCTGAATCCGGGGTCCGAAGGACTATGCCAGTTCAGATTTAACCGTAAAAAGCATAACTATAGTCGAAAATTGGCCATTTCGAATTTCTACGTTAATATTTGTATTTTAAACTCACGCAAACCTCAATCTTAAACATACAAAGCCCAAATGAAAGAAGCCAGAATTCATAACGCTAAATCTGTCAAGCCCAAACTCTGAAATTCTTAAAACACATATCCTGAATTCATACAGCGTAATGAAGCGCAAATTGTCAAAAATGACAGCAATTATATCTGTTGAAAATGTAAAACTTCTGCCATGTTTTACATAAACTACTCAACGCATGAATGGAAGTTGTGTGTAGATCTGAAAGTTCTTGGGATTTTATTAGGACAGCAATCAGGGTTTACAAAAACACCCAGTTACTTGTGTTTGTGGGACAGTAGAAATCGCATCAAGCATTATAAAAAAAAAGGAATGGCCAAAAAGAACATCATTTGACGTAGGAAAATTGAACATAATTGAAAAACCTTTAGTCAATCCAAAAGATATTTTAATTCCACCCCTTCATATCAAGCTTGGTCTTATGAAGCAATTTGTCAAAGCTGTTGATATTGACGATGACTGTTTTCTATACTTGAGCAATCAATTTCAACATCTTTCCGAAGCGAAGTTGAAAGCGGGTGTATTTACTGCACCACAAATACGAAAAATGTTGCGGGATCCGGAATTCATTAAAAAAATGACAGACACTGAATAGGCTGCCTGGCTCAAGACATCAGGGACATTGGGATGTTAATATGATGGCTGACTACTGTTGGTCATTAAAACGAGATCAAGTTTCAAAGGGAGCTAAACAGAAGCGACACCCACTCCGTAGACCTTTTGAAAAAAAAAGAGTTCGATATTGTCGAATAAAATCCTGAGAGGCGAGGGGACTCACGCTAATCTAGCACCCCAATCTAGAAAGACGAAGGGACTCATGTTAATATAGCACCATAACGTTAGAGGCAAGGGGACTTACGCTAATCCAGTAACCCAAAGGGAACAGAATTTACTACGCCCACGCCGTTGTTCCTGGGTAATGCTGAAAGTAAATGAAACTTGTTCCAAAAAAAGTGTTTTATTTTTCTTAGATCCTACAATTTCAGGCAAGGGAAATCATGCTCATGGAACATCCAGATGGGACTATTGGAACCTCAGATTCAGATTGAGCGACCCAAAAGATATAAAGATATGGTTGTAAAGTCGGCCGGACATGAAACTCTTTTAATTCTATACAAAATATACAAGAAAAAACGCTGTTTTCGTCATCTTTACGTCTCTTTTTGCATTTTTTGGGAAACTATGACCTGATTGGGTTATTTTAACCCCGGATTCAGATTCAGTGACCCAAAAGACATATAGATATGGTTGTAAAGTCGACCGGACATGAAAATCTTTTGTTTTTATACAAAATATACACGAAAAAACGCTGTTTTCGTCGTTTTTACGTCTCTTTTTGCATTTTTTGAGAAACTATGACCTGATTGGGTTATTTGAACCCCGGATTCAGATTCAGTGACCCAAAAGATATAAAGATATGGTTGTAAAGTCGGCCGGACATGAAACTCTTTTAATTTTATACAAAATATACAAGAAAAAACGCTGTTTTCGTCATTGTTACGTCTCTTTTTGCATTTTTTGAGAAACTATGACCTGATTGGGTTATTTGAACCCCGGATTCAGATTCAGTGACCGAAAATATACAAATATATGGGTGTAAAGTCGGCCGGACATGAAAATCTTTTGTTTTTATACAAAATATACACGAAAAAACGCTGTTTTCGACGTTTTTACGTCCCTTTTTGCATTTTTTGGGAAACTATGACCTGATTGGGTTATTTGAACCCC
>NC_046665.1:131438858-131452909 GCF_010883055.1 Belonocnema kinseyi
GATTCAGTGACCCAAAAAACATATAGATATGGTTGTAAATTCGACCGGACATGAAAATCTTTTGTTTTTATACAAAATATACATGAAAAAACGCTGTTTTCGACGTTTTTAAGTCCCTTTTTGCATTTTTTGGGAAACTATGACCTGATTGGGTTATTTGAACCCCGGATTCAGATTCAGTGACCCAAAATATACAAATATATGGGTGTAAAGTCGGCCGGACATGAAACTCTTTTAATTTTATACAAAATATACAAGAAAAAACGCTGTTTTCGTCATTTTTACGTCTCTTTTTGCATTTTTTGGGAAATTATGACCTGATTGGGTTATTTGAACCCCGTATTCAGATTCAGTGACCCAAAAAACATATAGATATGGTTGTAACGTCGACCGGACATGAAAATCTTTTGTTTTTATACAAAATATACACGAAAAAAAGCTGTTTTCGTTGTTTTTACGTCTCTTTTTGCATTTTTAGGGAAACTATGACCTGATTGGGTTATTTGAACCACTGATTCAGATTCAGTGACCCAAAAGACATATAGATATGGTTGTAAAGTCGACCCGACATGAAAATCTTTTGTTTTTATACAAAATATACACGAAAAAAGCTGTTTTCGTTGTTTTTACGTCTCTTTTTGCATTTTTAGGGAAACTATGACCTGATTTGGTTATTTGAACCACTGATTCTGATTCAGTGACCCAAAAGACATATAGATATGGTTGTAAAGTCGACCCGACATGAAAATCTTTTGTTTTTATACAAAATATACACGAAAAAACGCTGTTTTCGTCGTTTTTACGTCTCTTTTTGCATTTTTTGGGAAACTATGACCTGATTGGGTTATTTGAACCCCGGATTCGAAATCAGTGACCCCAAAAACATATAAATATGGTAGTGTAGTCTACCGGACAGACCACTTTTTTTGTGTGCCTGTGTAATCGAAGTCTTCTTCATTACATTAATTGAGGTGTTCTGGACAAGAAGGCGACAGGCGCTCGAGAACGAGTAAAAGTATTGTCCAGGCTGTGACGTCAGGTATCAAAAGTGGCGACGCGACACCACAGGATTTTTCAGGGGACGCCGCCTGAAGCCTGAAACATCCTCCTTGCCCATCTTTCGTTTTGTCCACTCGCTCGCACTAGTTAGCGTTCCGGCGGCGTCCTCTGCAAAATCCCGTGGTGTCGCGTCGCGAGCTCGTAATAAACTCGCTGCGATTACGGAACTAAAAATCAAATCGAATTGAGATTTTCCAAAAACTTGTCCAGAACTCCTCAGTTTGATTTTACCTTTAATCAGAAAAATGAGTGTTGTTTCCACTCTCGCCTTAATTTTGGGGACCATACTGAATTTTATTGGTAAATATAATAATATATCAATAACTTTAAGTAAATTTTTCAACCTATACAAAAATTAGAATGTTCGATTTGATCTACATTTCAACCCAACTGTTGCTTTACTTACAACTTTATCCAATTTTTCCCGAAATAGGCACGAATTTAATTTGATTTTATTCAGAGGAAATCGAAAAAGTACGCGTTACAAAAAAGAGAATCTAAAAAGTGTCCCTAATCATAAAGAATTGGTATCGTATGTGCAAGCGTATATTAAAAAAACCCCGCAGAACCTCTCTAATTTTTACATTCCCATCCAAGAAGGTACTAGGTTTCTTTAAAATTACAAACTAGCAAAAACGTAAAATCTTCTAGAATTTTACGTTAAAAAGTTGGAATAAGAAAAGAATAAATCGTTCCAAAAAATTAAGAAAGAATCAAAATAAAAAATACACTCTTAAAGTTCATGAAATAGACCATAGTCTCAATAAAATACCCTTAATTCGTGAAATTCAATGAGAATAAAACATAAATTTATGAGTACAGATTTTACCTGCTCTTTTAAGCGAAATTAAATTTAGATAATGCGTGTCTGCAGTGAAAAATTTGATCCAGAAAATATGTAAATCAGAAAAAGTACACTGAAAAAGACAACACGAAGAAAATTGAATCGTATATTTCTTTTTGCAGAGTTTAGTTCCCAGTCCGGTGGTTCATCCAATGGCACCGCTTTTTCTGGAGTTCCTCACGAAAGGCATTCTTCTTCTCTTGACTTGTCTCTTTTTCTTGCCTCACCTCATACTGTGGCTTTACCAATCAGATCTTTTCCTCCTGCCAGTCCTTCTTCTTCTGCCGAGCCTTCTCCTCCCGCTGAGTCTTCTCTTCATGTCAGATCCAGGTCTCCTCATGCCATTCATTCTTCTCTCCTTCAAGCCGAACTAACAATTAAAGAACTTAGATCTGTTCGGCTAATTCCCAAAACGAATCCGAACCGGCAATTTGAAATTCGAAGCTACACTTTTCCTCGCGATGCACCAATTAAAGTAAAAGGAAAACGTCAGGACTTATGGCCCATGTCAGCGAAAAAACAAACTGTATTATCAACGTCTAATGGTGAAGTCTTTGTAATACTCGAGAAAAACCATACAATCCTTCGTGGAATTTTTATGATCGACGAAGCGGGCATTAGGGTACGAGCAAAAATTAACATGTACAGCGTTAAGTTTCAAGAGATGACCTCAAGAGAAATAAAAAAAGCTCACTTAGGCAATAAATATCCAACCTTATCATGCTTTAAACAAATAATGTTAGACGACTTTCGTAAATCTATTTTCTAGTGCTATTTTTTGTGAATTCTTGATACCTTCCTTAGTTAAAAAAACTTGCAAAGATTACATTCAAGGAAAAAATAAACCATTCTTGAACTTTTGCACTTATTAGTTTATATTCAATATTCAAAAAACGTCTTTTATCTTCCTTTTCATTGATATCGGACCTTAGTCGGTTAATTACATTATGAAACTTCTGGTCACATTTTAATTGTTACCATTCATCATCCTGTTTCATTAAATGTGACGTTATCACCAATTAGCTAAAGACGCAGAAAGTTATTCGATAAAGAAAAACTAATCTTACGTTTAACATTTTTTCTATGAAAATTAAATCACAATTAGCCCTGAAAGGATTCTCACAGCTGGCTCATCCTCTAACCGCCCACCTGGGTTGAAAGCTGCCCCAAACTTTTACCGTCATAATAATAATATTCTGTTAATTTTTCGAAAAATGTTAAGTAATTGTTTAAACATGAAAAAAGACTGAACAATTCCGCAAATTTTTTTACAAAAAATAACGTAGTTTCTCAACAATATGACTCATTCAAAAAGAAACAACGGCTTTCAAAAGAAGAATAGTCGCACTTTAAGGGCATATAAGCCACTTTTGATTTTTCATAAAAAACATAATTATTTGAACATAAGAAGTAGAGGAAATTAGAGGAATCGGACAAATGGCAAAAATCTTTTAAAATGCTGGTAAAATTTATTATAAAAATTTATATTTATTATAAATAATCTAAAATGTTTATAAATACTCAAAAATAAGGAAATCATACTGACAATATGGCTAGTCATTCTACAGCGGAGAGGAAAATATGCCGGAAGAGAAAATAAAAATTGCACTTAATTTAAATGTTTTGGAAATCTAATTTTCTATTAAGAACTAGCACATCTCAATCAACAATAAACAAATATACAAAAATTCAATAATTCAAAAAAGTGTACAACTCAAATATTTTTCTCAGTAAAAGAAACTCAGTGAAATTCTTTAAAATTAAAAAATAATTATAGGTGTCCAGAATTTTTCAAAATATTCGAATCTTTTAAAAATTATTCTGTGAAGGTAAAAATTGTCGCTGAATTGTATGTGTGTACTGTTTTAAATAATGAGCAAAAATATGAATTTGATAATGATGAAAGGTATTCCTACAAAATAAAGGATTTTTTTCCTTCTTAGGAAAAGAAGACTCTTACGTATTTTTCTTTTTAAAATTTATTTTTAAAAAGACAATAAGTAGTTTACTTGAAATTTATTCAGCTTATATAAGATTATGCGTCATATTTTTACGTTTTTGGAAAGATATTTTTTGCTCTTAATTTTCATGAATTTTAACATCCTTAATAATTTTAAAACTGTTCCGAACACACAAATTTTGTTCTTCAAAAATCGCGGTTTGCTATTCTAAGTTAAACTGAACAGGTCTTAGTTATAAAGAATCAAAAATTATTCAAATAAAATGTTAATCTATCCGAATAAAAAAAAGATTTTTTTTCTTCATTAACATTTTTTCATTTTCAGCAATCAAAATATAATTGGAAATTAAATCAACCAGATAGAACTTTTTTAAATTCAAAACTTTTGAAATATCACTAACATGCAGAAATTGGAAGCTTAGAACGTTTTTAAATTCAACAATTTAAAATTAAGTCTCGTTAAACTGCACATTTTTTAATTAAAAATTTTTTGGAATTGAAAATTTTAAAGGATTGTGAGTAAAAATACGAATCCATGCTATAAATTTATAGTATAAATTTAGTAATTGGATTTTTCCCTCAAACAGAGGCCAATGAAATTTAAATATCTGATAAGGACAACCTTGAGGTATATAATACGTATATGAGATAAAAAATATAAAATATACTATATAATATGATTAATAACTGGAATATTCATTAATTAAATTGTTAATCCAACTTTCATTATTATATTAATTTCGTTTTTTTTATCAGTTAAGACGTTGAAATTGATTGTGATAATGATGTGCGCTTACAATATGTTAAGAATAGCTATTAGTTGCCAATTATTTAAACAACTTTAACAAAAAAATGCACATTTTAACAATTTTTTGATGAAAGGGCTTGATTTTTTTGCGGAATTAACTTGAAATGTTTTTCCTAAGACTCCTTGCTATCATATATTTCATAGAGACCAAAAAATTTTAATTATTTATACAATTTTTATAAACCAAAGAATGTTTATTATTTGAACAATTTTTATAAACAAATGCACATCTTGCCCATTTTTTGATGAAAAAGCTTGATTTTTTTGTGTGAAATCAACTTAAAATGTTTTGCCTAAGGCATTAATTATTTAAACAATTTTTTATAAACAAATGCACATTTTGAACATTTTTTAAAGAAAAGGCTTGATTTTTTTACGGAATCTATTTTCAATGTTTTTGCTGAGACTCCTTGCTATCATGTTTTTCATAACGACCAAAAAATGTTAATTATTTAAACAAATTCTATCAACAAATGCGTATTTTGACCATTTTTTAATTAATATGCTTGATTTTTTTCGGAATTGATTCGAACCGTCTTGCAAAAGAATTTATGCTATCATATTTTTAATAGTGACAAAAAATGATAATTATTTAAACGACTTTCATAACAAAATACACAATTTGACCATTTTTTCATCAATAGGTTTAATTTATTTCGAAATCAATGCGAAATATCTTGAAAAATAATCCTTCCAAACATTGATAAAAAATTTTACGTTTTAATGAAGAATTTTTGTCCATTTTCAGCAAAAAATCCTTTCTGTCATAGACCAGGTCACTATAAAAATTATGACAGGAAGGATTCCTTTTCAAGATGTTTCGAGTTAATTCCGCAAAGAACTTAAACCTATTAATGAGAAAAATGATCAAAATGCATATTTGTTTATAGAAATTGTTTAAATGATAAACAATTTTTGGTCACAATAAAAATGTGATAGCAAGAAGTATTAGGCAAAACATTTCAAGTTGATTTCGCAAAAAAATCAAGCCTTTTCATCATAAAATGGTCAAAATCTCCATTTGTTCATAAAAATTGTTTAAATAATTAACATTTTTTGGTTACTCTAAAAAATTTGATAGCAAGGCGTTTTAGGAAATACATGTCAAGTTGATTACGCAAAAAAAGCTCAAGCCTTTCCATAAAAAGGTTGTCAACATATGCATTTTTTAATAAAAATTGTTTAAATAATTGGCCACCTTTAGCTATTCCTAACTTATTGTAAGCGCAAATAATTATATGAGATACTTTAGGCAAAAGTTATGGATTAAAATTCGAAATTTCCGTTGGGTCAAAATTAAAATTGCAAAATTAAATAATATATTTGGGAGCCGAACGTTCAATTTTGAAAAAGAAAAATTAAAATCCATGAAGAATTGCACTGTCAGTCGATTTTTGTCCAAAAATGTGCTTTTTCTCTAGCCAGTTTGAATGCCTGGAAATTAAAACATACTTATTCTAATTGCCCTATTTTTATAATTATTTCATTTTTATTCTTGTTTTTTACGACTAAAAAACACGCTTCCTATCAAAAAAATATTCGTAGAAAATATGCAAATCTTTTTTGGTTGAGCAGATTTTTTTTGTTACCAATTTTTTGTCAGCAAACTTTAAAAATTTGGCTATACAATCTTGCACGGCCCGGAAAAAGTAACGTTTTTCTTCTCCTGACTTTTTCCCATACCACGCTTTGTTTTACTTCAAATGTTAAGTTCAAAGCTTGCTAATGAACTCGTCGATATTTAATGAAAGCCACGAAAGAAATTTTTCACAAAAAACCAATACTATAGCTTTTTCATTAAAAATTAAAAACCTTCAATGTTCATTGTACCGAAATTAATGTCTTTTAAAACTAAACTAGGGAAAACTCGGCCCATTCTGAGGGAAATTATCTCGATTTTTTCCCAAACATTTAAACCTCTATCGTTGCCAACTGTGTTGTAAAAATAGATTTTTGTTATATTTGCAACATGAAAATTATTTCAAAACGTTACCAACAAGAATCGTTTTCTCAGACTTTGATCAAAAAAATTCTGCAGGGAAGTTTCACAAACAGAAAACTTCCAGTGGGAAAATTGTGCCGAGATGTTTTAGGAAAACGTTGAAAAAATTTGAGCCAAACAGTTCTCTTTTTTTAAAAGATACGAGCGATTGTGTATTGCCGCGCGCGCACTGATAATCGCCCACAGGTCAAAGTTTTCCTGCACATCCAGGAAAAAATTTTCCACTGGAAGTTTTCCGACCGAAGTTTTTTTCGTCAAAGTCTGAGGAAACGATTCTTGGCGGTAATGGTTATAAATAATTTTCATGTTGCAAATATAAGAAAAAAAAATCGATTGAAAAAAATGTTGGCAACGATAGAAGTTTTGCTGTTTGAGAAAAAAATCCGAGATCATTTACTCTAACAGAAGTCAAGTTTGCGCAAGTTTAGTTTCAAAAGGCATTGATTTCGGAACAATGAAAATTTCAGGTTTTTAATTTTTAGTCAAAAAGCTATCAATGTGATCGTCCGAGCGCTAAGGACGTTATGGAATCCACACGCTCTATTGTTCAAACAATTTAAAATAAATTCTGAAATCCCCGAAATTAATTTATCTGTTTCTTGTTGCAGAATTGAGTTCACAGTCCGGTGGTACATATTATGGCACCACTTTTTCTGTTGTACCTCGTGGCAGGCCTTCTTCTCTTAGCTTGTCTCCTCCCACAGAGTCTTCTTCTCCTGCCGAGCTTTCTCCTCCTGCCGAGTCGTCTCTTCGTGTCAGGTCCAGGTCTGCTCCTGCCATTTGGTCTTCTTTCCCCCTATCTGGACTTACAATTAAACAACTTAGATCTGTTCGGCTAATGTCCTACACAAATCTGAACCCGCGATTTGAAATACGAAGATAAACTTTTCCTAGAGATGCACCAATTAAAGTCAATGGAAAAAACCATGTCTTTTGACCTATGCTAACCAGAGCAAAACTAAATTATCAACGTCTATTCACATTTTAAACAAATAGTGGCAGACGACAATTCTCCACATTTAATTAACTTAAATAATGTAATACGAAAGAAAGTTGCGATATAAAATCGCTGTACAATAATAACAATAGAAAACTACAAATATATTTTCTGATGCTATTTTTTTTGGAAATTAGGATACATTTCTTAATTAAAAAACTTCTTAGGATTTTAATAATTACATCGGCGTCATCCTATTATATAAAACGATACGTTCCCATCAATTAGCAGAATTGTACGTTATTCGATAAAGAAAGAATCATCTTTTATTCAACATTGTTCTCCAAAATAAAATTATTCGTCTGTTAAATTTGATTCTTTTAAACTTACGATCTCTTTTAAATATGATGATGTAAAATGCTGCTTCTTTTAATATTTAAATCATTAAGTTTATTCTAATTTAGGGGCACGTAATCGTGAATTTCTAGTTTCTAATGGCACATTATTTAAAAATTAGATATTGATTCTATCTCTATTTTGTTGGATTCAAGGTTTCTTTGATGGCATATCTCATTGTCAACCAAATTAAATTCTACATAATTCTTAAGAATTTAAAATTAATTCCAACAAATTAACAAATTTATCTTCAGAAAAATATTTCAAAATAGAAAATCAAATGCTAGGTACTCCTCTCGCTAAAAGTTAAATCTAAAATGTGCCAACATAAGCATCTATTTTGGAATTCGAATTTTTAACAATTTTTAACAATTTCTTTACATTTGTTAACAAAGTCTTATTAGTGTTGGGCAGTTTTTGAAACTCCTGTATTTTTTAAAATTATTGTATCGGTGCGAAAATTGTAGGTAAATTAAGTGTGTATATATAGGTAGTCTAAATAATAAATAGAAAATGCTGAAAAGCATTCCTATTAAGAACAACATTTTTTTCTGAATAAATAAAAATTAGTTGTTTGGATTCGACTAGATAAATCTACCCAAATTTTAAAAAGTATATTTTTTTCATCAAAAAATAATTTCTGCAATCAGCAGGAATATTGCTCATCATTTACAATGTTGCGTTCTTACTTGTTTCCTCAAACGACACACAAAATTGATGTTGATACAATTGTTTCACCTATAGAATAATTTTAAAAATTGAGAAATTTCGATAGTTTAAGAAACATTTCGCAAGCAATAACATTATAAAATAAAAACATTTTTGATACTGAATTATGCAGATCTGAAAAAATGGCTTCTGAAAAAACTGGTTCAACCTTCAATCAAACAGTTTAATCCTCAACCACAGAAGATTAGTTGTCAACAAAAAAATTACATATAGTTCCTAAAAAGATAAAATTTCAGGAACGAGAAATTTCCAGGCACATTTGTGAAAATCTTTGATATTTGACAAAAACTGGGGGGGGGGGTCCAATTTTACACAAATCTAATACCTTCTCCGATGAGAATGCAAAAAGAAGAAAAAGCTCAAGTTGATATATGTATAAACGAATCTGATTGTTGTTCACTACCTTGTTTTGAGAGTGATATTTGATTTTATTCATGCGAATTTATATATTTTTATTAATGAAACAAATTGTATAATTATTATTGACCAATAAATGTTCAATTATTTTTTAATTTTTTTAGTGAAAATTATTATGAGATAATAATATTGCTCTGTCAACAAGATTGTACAAAGTCTTTTTTTCTGTTGGAGAGGATGATTTAAAAGAAAATTAATTAGGCTGTATGATAACATTGGCTTTTGGAACCAATTAGTGATAATATAATTATCATTCCTAATTAACGTCATTTACAAAAATGTATACTCTTATTTTGTTCTAATTCAAAGGTCAATTGTTAATTTTTTATATGATTGGATCATAAACACATCTGTAATATAAAAGAGGATCACATTTATTAATATCTTTTTAATTTCTTAGACATGCTTCTTGCAAATCATCTATTACAATCTCCACAGACAAGGATGAAATTGGTGAGCCCATTGGCGTACCACAAATTTATTTATAAATATTTTTATTAAAAGTAAAAAAATTAATTATCAAAAAGGAATTCTGCGCAATTCATAATATCATTAAATGGAATTAGCATTGCTTGTGTATAAATTTAACTCTTTTTTCTAAAGTTTCTAAAACGATGTTACAAGGGATATTTGTAAAAAACGAGCTAACATCCAGAGACAGAAGAACATAATTATCGTCTATGTTTATATGTTCGAGTTTTTCTTTTAATTCGAAACTGTTATTTATATGTGAAGTAGGGGTTTTAAATCAATACTTTAATTCATCATACATTATTTTAGCCTGTAATTTCCCGAAAGGCCTTTTATTTACAAGAGTATAAGTGGATGTGTCAGAAAGCAAATTGGACAGTTTTAAATTATAACTAGTTTTTTTTTAAAAACAAACAGTGAGATTGCCTTTGTGGGCATTAGTGAAAAAGATATATTTTTTTTTGAATATTTTTAAACTTCGGCTAATCTTCGGGTTTCCAATGTCCGATTTTTAAGATTTTAAGTCAGTTTTAACTTATAAAATTTGGTTGTAAAAATGTAATATTTATGGAGTGTTTCTTTTAATTGATTACTCTGATGAGGTTGCCGAACCCATGCCAACAAAATGTCGCTCATTATGACGAATAAATATGAGTTTTTGACTAATTTGACTTCTCCAATCGATACCTCTTTTCCAATAAAGGTATAGAACGCGATTTTATGGCTTCTTCAATGTTTTCATTTTAAGTCATCTAAACTAAATTGAAAATTAAAGTACTCAAAGTGAAATTTTTTAAAATTTTAAACTTGTGAAATTGAAAAACATTTAATTTAGGAACTTTTTCTTCAAATGCTCATTAATCCACGTATATAAACTGAAAGCTTAGATTATGAATTCATGCTTTTATTTTATAAGAAAAAAAAACGAATTTTTCACCAAAGAAATGAATTTTCGAAAAATAATGATTTTCCAGTCAATGACGAAAAAATTTTTTAACCAAATTGTTGAACTATCAAGCCAGAAGAAAAATTATCTCAGCCAAACAGATGAACTTCTATACAAAAAGACAACAGTTCATGTACTTGAGGTTACGAACGTTAATTTGAACGAAATTAAAAAAACATATTTTTCAATTTTTTTTTGCTTAAATTAATTAGAACGGCAAAAAAATATATTCTGTCGGAAAGAATTGTCGAATAAAAATTTTTTTAAGGGGTTACCTACCCTTACACATCACCTATTATTTAGACCTGCCTAATGCAAGTTTGATTGTCGATATTTGAAAATATGAAGTCGTCAAAAATTCTCTTTTTTTATCTCACTACTTAAAAAAAGGGTGAGAATGTTCGGCAAAACCTCTAAAACGACGCTTCATACAGGGTTTGTCCGGAAAGTAATAAGACTGATTTTCTTCCGCCGCGACTGTACTTCGGAGCATGCGCGCACCGACTGGATTTGGTAGGGGGCGTTCCTAGCTAACGAACGAGTGGCTGGTCAGTTGTCTCCGAGTACTTGGAGAGTCAGGACAGGCATTTTCACGCGACGTGTTTCTGTGAGTGGTGCAAGCCGAAAATGCAGCGTTCGTTAGAGCAGAAGTACGTGATGAAATTCTGTGTGAAACTTGGTAAATCTGTGACAGAGACGTTTGATATGATCAAGCAGGCTGACCCAGATGTTGCTTTAGCAAGAAGTGGTGCGTTTCGGTGGCACCAGGACTTTTTGTAGGGCCGGGAAGAGGTCGCCGATGAAGACCGTGCTGGAAGACCTTCGACTTCGACAAACACCGACAATGTGACTCGTGTGCGCAAAGTTTTGAACACAGACCGTCGACTGATATTCGTTTAATTGCCCAGATGTTAAATTTATCAAAATCTGTGGTTCATGACATCGACAAGACATCGCAGCCGACTGGAAGTTGCACCACGACAACGCCCCGGCTCACACCGCCTTTCTTGTGAACAGCTACCTGACCAAGGCCAGCATCCCAACGCTTCCGCAGCCGCCCAACAGCCCAGATGTGCCCCCGCCCCCCAGACTTTTTTTTGTTTCCTCGCCTGAAAAGGCCGATGAAAGGCAAGCATTTTGAAACGACAGAGGGGATCCAAGCAGCATGCACCGCGGCTATCAAGGCTATTCCGGAGAATGGCTTCCGTGACGCCTTCAATGCTTGGAAATCGCGCTGGCAGCGCTGCATCTCAATAATTATAGAGTGATTGAGACAGTTCGACAAGACCCCTAAAAACCACCCCTACTATACACGCATCTAAAATGTTAAAAATGACAAGTTTGATTGTCGATATTTGAACATACAAAAACTTAAAAAAATTTCTTTTTCTATCTCACTAACTATAGAGTGGGTGAAAAAGTTCGGCAAGACCCCTAAGAACCACCCTTAATATATCCACACCTAAAATGTTAAAATTGACACGTTTGACTGTCGATATTTGAAAATACAACAACGTGAAAAATTCTCTTTTTTTACCTCACTAATTATAGAGTGAGTGAAAAAGTTCGGCAAGACCCCTAAAACCCACCCCTACTATACCCACCCCTAAAATGTTAAAAAATGACAAGTTTAATTGTCGATATTTGAAAATTAAAAACGTCAAAAATTCTCTTTTTCTATCTCACTAATTATAGAGTAGGTGAGAAAGTTCGAAAAGATCCCTAAAAACCACCCTTAATATGTGTTCACCTCAAATGTTAAAATTGACACGTTTGACTGTCGATATTTGAAAATACAGACTTCGAAAAAATTTTTTTTTTACCTTTTACCTCAAATATTGACAATGAAAATTGTTGTTTTTAACATTGTAGGTGCGGATATATTAAGGGTGGGTTTTTAGGGTCTTGCCGAACATTCTCACTCACTCCATAATTAGTGAGATAAAAAAAGAGAATTTTCGACGTTTTTATATTTTCAAACATCGACAATCGAACTTTTCATTTTTAACCTATTAGGTGTAGGTGTTAGGGGTGGTTTTCTTTAATTTCGTTTACATGAACGTTCGTAACTTCAAGTAAATCAACATTTCAGGGTTTTGAAAGAAGTCGTCATGACAATTCAAAGAGTTCCACGTTAAATTTCTTAAAATTTCCAGAACAAAAAGAAAAAATTGTATCGAAAATGTGAATTTAAATTCATTTCAAACCATTGTTTTGTTTTCAATATATTTCTCAGAAAAATTCGTTTACACATGAAATTATTAATCAAGGTAAATTTTAAAAGGCCTTTCGACTATTATTTCGTTGTAAAAAAAGGTTTTAATATATGAGAGAGATGACTAACAAAATTGTTAAGCGTTCAATCAAATTAGTAATTAAAAAAAAAAGTTAGACAGTATAATATTTGGCGAAATAATATTAGACCAGCTTTTTGCATAACTATCATTTATTTTATTATAATTTTTTTTCACAGTACGTGAAAGATTATTTAAATTGTAATATCAGTTTTAATAAATTTAGTAAATTAATTTGTTTTTCTCATAAAATACGAGAATGAAATGTAAATATCCGATAAGGCCAACCTTGATTCAGATAACCTACCAGATAACAAATATAATATATGCTAAACAATATGATCAAAAGCTAGAATATTCTTTAGCTATATTCTTATTCCAAGTCTTCATTATTATATGAATTAGTTGTGCGTTTATTCAGAAAAATGAGGGTTGTTTCCATTCACGTCTTATGCTTAGGTTTCATACTCAATTCTATTGGTAATATAATAATTTAATATATCTATGATTTTAAGTACATTTTTAAAGGTTTAAATAAATCAAACTGTATGTCGTTTAATCTAAATTCTATCACAATTTCCGTTTTCTTTGAATCCCCATTTGAGTTTCTCCGAAATGAGTAAGAATTTGATCTAACTTATTCCCAGGAAATCCAAAAAGTGCGTGTTAAAAAACAAGAATCTAAAAAGTGTACCTAATGGTAAAAAATTCTTACAATATGTGCAAGTGCTCATTAGAAAGACCTTAATATATTATGGTCCCAAAAAGCAGATTTCTGATAATATCTCTCTCGTTCTCTCTCTCTGTGTGAGGATCTTAAGTCGATTACTCGTGTCTGATGAGAATAGCGTGGTTCGAGCCGAAGGAGCTTTAACAAAAGAGAATTCACAATCACCAAAATACAGTTCTCAAGGGTTTGACCGTTACTTTAAAAGGTCTGTAAACAAAAGTTGAGGAATTAGAAAGAACGAATGCGTATCGCGAGCAGAACACACTACCAGGCGCGAAGCGCAGAATAAATATATTATCGAGCTTGAAGCACGAGACCCAAGAGATGCACGCCGTAGGTGTGCTGAAACTGGCAAGCGGGTGCGGGTTTTAATTGCCAAAAAAATAATATGCTGCAAATTTTAGTAAAATTGAAGTCGTCCTTATTAGAGTGCCGCAAAAAGAAAAAAGTTTCACATT
>NC_046665.1:131452919-131484747 GCF_010883055.1 Belonocnema kinseyi
CACCCATTTTTATTAGGTTCCATAAAAAAGTCAATACGAGTTTTCTACATTAACATAATTTATGATTGAGAAAGTAGTAGAATGGTATGAATCGGGTTTTCGATAGATTTAGGCAATCCGAGATCCTCTGAAGAAAAAAATCAAATGTTGTTGATAGCATCTGTCTGCCAGTCCATCCGTAAAAACAATAGACCTCGAAAAAATGAACGGATCGAATCGAGCTTTGGAACACTTTTTGGGTCCAAAAAGAAAGAAGGGGTGTGTTAATGAGAATTCATCGACAAACGATTCTGATATATCCATCGAAAATATTATTCGACAATCGATTATTTTAATTATACGGCCGTGATACATTTTCTTTTGCCTAAATCAATTTAAGACGTTCAGAGTTTTCTCGGGTTTGCCGGTTACTTTAGGAAATTTATAAATCGATACTCTTTGTTAGCGAAACCGTCAATTGAATTGCTTAAAAAGAAAAGGAATTAAAATCTTAAACAGATGAGCAAAAGGCTTTTAGTACACTAAAAGAGAAGTTAGCTGATGTGCCAGTATTGAAGAACTGCATCCTGACGCACCTGGAGATAGTATAGCTGCAATTTCATTAAAGTTTTCACCCAGTGACGGGATATTTACACCCAACTTATTACTTAAGTCATAAGACCTATTATTATACTATTAAATAGTCATTTGAGGCAAATGAAGTTTGAGGTTTGCTGAGTTTTAGGTAATTTTTATTATTATAAGATTGTTGCCGTGAGTATTAGGTCATATTTTGTATTCACTTTAATTCTACAAACAAAAATTTGAGGGTAGACACTTTAACCTGCTCTTTTGGTTGGAACTCAATTCAGATGAGACGTGCCAGAAGAGAAAAATATGCTGAAGAGAAAGCTAAAATCTGGGAAAGTACGCTGGAAGAGAAAACACATAGAAAATTGAATCCTCTGTTTCTTGTTACAGAATTGAGTTCACAGTCCGGTGGTTCATCTAATGGGAGCTCTACTTCTGGTGTTCCTCGTGGCAGGCCTTCTTCTTCTATTGATTTGTCTCTTTCTCTTGCCAGACCTTATGCTCCGACTTCTCCAATCAGGAATTCTCCTCCTGCCATGCCTTCTTCTTCTGCCGATCCATATCTTCGTGAGAGGTCCAGGTCTCCGCATACCGTTCGTCCTTATTACCCCCTATCTGGACTTACAAATAAAGATCTAAGATCTGTTCGGCTTATTCCGAAAAGAAATTCAAATCGGCAATTTGAATTGCGACTCTACCATTTTCCTCGCAATGCACCAATTGTAGTAAAAGGAAAAGGTAATACTATCGAGCCCATGCAAACCAGAGAACAAACTGTATTATCAACATTAAATAGTGAAGTCTTTGCAATTCTCGAGAGAAACAATACTATCCTTCGTGGATTGTACACGTTAAACCGACAAGGCATCCGAATACGAGCAAAAATTAACATGCACAGCGACAAGGTTGAACAGATGACCTCACAAGAAATCAACGAAACTCCCTTAGGCAAGAATTACCCCATCTCATGCAATTTTGAACAAATAATGGTAGACGACTCTCCTCAACATTTAATTAATTTTTTTTAAATGTAAATAAAAGCAAGATTTGTGGTATCCATTCGTCGCCAAGTACAATAAAAAAATACAAAATTGCAACCCTACAGCACGGCTACAGCGTACTCTATGGATTTAGATTAACATAAAATTGTAACAAGTGTGCAGCATAACTTTATTGTACCCTATTTAAAGATGTTATAATATTATCATCAGTCTGTAAAATTGTATAGATTTTCACATACAGAACTGAATTTATCAATGTCAATATTCAGACCTATCACAAAATTATGGTTTTTCGTATATCAAATTTTCGGTACGAATTGCCTCCTTTTCTGACGTGGGCAATACCTTCCATACCTAGCAATTCTTTAAAATCATTTTGCATACACGTTCATTCGCGCAAGGTTCTATGAATTATAAAATTGGATTTTCTAAATTATTAACGAAATTATATAGGATACTTAAAAAAAAGTTGCTTAATACATTCTGTTACAAATATTTCTTTCGTATTTACTTTAACAGCTTTGAATTCAAAAATTAATGTAATTTTACTTGGCTCCTATGTTTCATAAATTTAAGTTTTAAAAAGGTTTACAAAATTTGTTTAATGAATTATATAACGCTAATAAAATATTAATATCTGATAAGAAAAAGCTTTTAGTCTGCAATGTCTGATTGTGAGATACCGAGTGTGAAATGTCCTGTATAACTTTATCAAAAATTATAATTTTAATTAGTTAAATGGTTAGACTAAGTCTTCATTATTTCATTAATGAGTTTTTTCTATAATCAGAAAAAATGAGGATTGTTTCTGCTTTCTCCTTAATTCTGGGGATTATTCTCAATTCTGTTGGTAAATATAATAATATAAAGTCAAATAAAGATTTTGTGTCGCTTTTGGGGATAACAATGAGCATAATTGCAGGGTGTCGGAACTGTTTTGTCTCTCTTCTGTTACGGAAACACTAAATCCAGATTAACTAAATCCATATTCGACTGTAGATATAATTTTCAGTTCAATTTTTAAGCTTCACGTAAATCGGAATTCGTACCATATAGTATATGCAAGTGTCCATAAGAAAGTCCCTGCAACACGTTGCTAATTTTTTTAAATTCTCTTCCTCTCAACATGCGGGTTTCATTTTAATTAACTAAAGAATAAATAAATTAAAAATAATACAAATATCAGACAAAGTCAAAATTCTTTTAAATTCATTCGTTTGTAGTTTCTCTATTTTTTGCATAATTTCTTTTAATATTTTAACATTATTAATTTCCTTAATCAATTCCCTATCATATTTCTTTGTACGGGTGTAAATACAAAACCTGGTATTACCTAAAGTTTTATCTGCTGATAACCTCAAACTTTCGTGTGAAATAAGTTTTTATATGATAAATATTGCCTGATTTTAAAGTCCCCTATGTTCAATAAAAGAATAAAAAAAATTGTTAATGTGCGGTCCATAATTAATTTCTATAAAAGCAGCTACATACCAAGTAAAAGTAAATTCTGTTCTATGAGAGGAAGCACCAATTTTATTTTTCCAGTTTTAATGATAATTTAATCTGCATTAGTCCATCTATATGAAATTTTCATCTAAAATGTACCATGGACAAGGTGTTATGCAAAACAAAAAGATTTAAAACGTTATTCACTAAGCTGTGCGGATATTTTTGAACTTTTTCTCTAATTTTGATAACATTCGCCGAAACCAACTTTCATTGCACGCGAAATTAAAGGTTTGTAGCAGAAAAAACTTTACGTATTATTTGTTCTCTCAGAAAAAAGCACAGATATTGCTAAAAAGACGAAAAATGTGTGCTAGAACAGAAAATTAAAAACTGAAAAAGTATGTGGGAAGAGAAAGAATGAAGAAAATTTTATCATCTGTTTCTTGTTGCAGAGTTGAGTTTTCACTCCAGAAGTTCACATGACGGCACCTCTATACCAGATTTTTCTCGTGGCGGACGTTCTGATTCTCTTGACTTGTCTCTTTCTCTTGCCAGACCTCATACGCCGGGTTCTCCAATGAGGACTTCTCCAACAGCCGAGTCATCTCTTCGTGCCAGGACCAGGTCTCCTCCTGCCGATCGTCCTCTTATTTTCCGACCACGTGCAATTAAACTTGAAGAAATTAGAAATGTTCTGCTTATTCCCAACTCGAATCCGAACCGGAGATTCGAAATTCGAAGATACACTTTTCCTAGCAATTCACCAATTCGGCTGAGAGGAAAATTTAGTAGTCTTGTGCCGATGCCACCCGAAGAACAAACTGCATTAACAGCGTCTAATGATGAAGTCTTTGCAATATTAGATCGAAATAATACACTTCTTCGTGGTTTATATTTGGAAGGCCAAGGCGCTCAAAGAAGAGTAAAAATAAACATGCATAATGGCGAAATTGAAAATATGAACGCTCAAGAAATGTTGGAAACTCCTCTTGGCAATCGTTTCCCAATCTCCGTCAATTTTAGAAAAATGGGGGCAGACGAAACTCGTCCACATTTATTTAACTTTTTTTAGATGCAAATATAATTAAGATTTGTGGAAGCTAATGGCTGCTAAGTAAAATAATAACAAAAAACCGAAAATATATTTTGTTAAAATAACTAGGGGATTTTCACTTTTCTTGGACTTCCTTGCGAAGGATTAAGTTTGATAATCCAAGGCGGTAAAATTTTCAAATTGGAAAACCGTACGTTTACGCCGCATAGGAGACGATCACGTTTAGTTTAGTGTAGGTGTTTATTACCCGCCATGGGCTTCATCTAACAGTTTAGGAATTCGTGATAGTGCCTTGTGACTGAGTGATTTTACCTATTTAAAGGATTTAAAAAATGATCTGTTTGTTTGGGAGTATCATTTTTTTTGATTGTGAGATTCTCATCCTGAAATTTTTAAATCGACCGTCAGACGTTTCAAGGACATAACGCCAATTATTTTTGTTAAATTATTTTCATGAGTGTTTTATTAATATTTTTGTATATATATATATACTTTTTGTATTGTTAATTCAAAATAATAAATCTTGAAGATGATAATAATTTTTTTTTAACAAAATGCTTAGATCTTGAATCAACTGGTTCAATCTTTAACAAACAATGATTAATTTTCAACCGAACAGTTGTACGTCTATCCGAAAAAGACTAAATTTCAGGCTTGTTACAGAAGAGGAATTTTCAAATTCTAGGACATTCCCGGTCAAGAATATTATATCCGGAATTTTCATTTTCCCTTAGCATTAGTATATTTAATCACCAGAATCTTAATGTTTTAGCGTTTTCAAAATAAAATAGAATAAAGATTCGACTTTTTCCGGATTCCCGCGTGGAGTTGAAGTTGAGGTACAAAATTCTAGATATTGTTCAAATAAAAAAATGTTCTTACGTGATATATCATCTTCCAAAACTCAAAAAAATCTTTTATAGAGGCCATTTGGCAGGAAATTTCGTTAGCTTTTAAAATTTCGAAAAACAGGCGGACTTTCTTTCCAATCAGTTCATCGTATTTAAAAGCCATCAATGATTTCAATTACCATTTTGCGCTAGCCAAGGAAATAATTTTTGACTCTAGTGTACGTTATTAAAAAGAGGGATCGGAACAAATTTTTTTTTCGGACTTTTAACATTCAAGCACCAGCTAATTCCTCTTGCAACACATTAAATTCAGAATCATTTATAAAAAAAAATTAGAATAAACTTGATCAACTTCAAATTGATTTGTATCAACCAAAAAAGATGAATTTTTAATTCAGGAGAACGAATTTCTGATGAGAAATTTCAAATTTCGATTACAAATATGATTCTTTACGAACATATTATACCTTTCGACAAAATCTATAAAATTTTTTAACTAAATTCAATATCGCAGCACTGTAATGTTTACAATATAATTTCCAAACTAACTCTTATATTATGCAATTAATCTACCATAAATATGAATGTTTTAAAACCACTTTACTCATACATTCAATCCTGGAAAGTATTATAAAGGCCAAAAAGACTTTTCAAAATTTATTTAACAAAATTCTGGAAACTTTAGCCTGCTCTTTTAAGCGTAATTTATTTAACAGCAGGTGTACCGGAAAATTAAAATACAGTCGACCTTCTCAATAGTGCCGTGCTGGCATTAAGGTTTCGTTGAGGATTAAAAGTTTAAATCACTAAAAGATATCCATAGACTACGTCACCACCTTAGAGGGGGGCAGGGAGTCTCACAAAACGTACGGTTAATAATGGGTAGAAAAATTTGTTTTTCTAAAAGTACACATTGGAGCGCTCCCCATAGTAACGCTTTCGTAACTTTTTTTTGAGAATTCTTGAATTTTATGAAAAATTAATTTTTTTTTAGTTAAAAATTCAACTAATTGGTTTACAAATTAACCTTTTTTTCGCACGAAATTTAATTTTCTGTTTGAGAATTCTTGAATTTTTTTAAAAATTCATTTTTTGCTGATTAAAAACTAAATTACTATGTTTTAAAGTTGATCTACTTTTTAAATTGCAGAAAAAATTGTTCAACTTTTTTTAAAATTAAACACTGCGATTGAGAATTCTTGATTTTTATTTAAAATTCTTCTTTTTCGTAGGCAGTCAATCTTTTTCTTTACAAATTCATCTTTTTCGTTGAAACTTTGACTTTTCGTATGAGAATTGTTGAATTTTGTTTAAAAAATTTTGTTTTTTTTGGTAGAAAATTTAACTTTTGATTCAAAAATTAACCTTCTTTAGTTGAAAACTCAACAGTTTGGTTGAGAATTCTTGAATTTGGTTCAAATGTTTTTTTTAATTACAACATTAATTTTTTGGTTCAAATGTAAAAACTAAGGTTTTAAGTTAAACTACTTTTTTAACCATTAAAAAAAATTCTTGCTTAAGAATTACACTTTTTGGTAGAATTTTTATTTTATAACTGAAAATTAGTTTTTTTTGTTAAATAAAAGTTTATCTATTCCATTTGTGGTTAAAACTTTACCTTTCTTAGTTTAAAAATTCAATAGTACATGGATTAACTGTGGCATAACGTTTTATAAGGAACATTTCAAAATAAGTACCAATAAGTACCAATAAGTACCAAAATAAAATCGGGTGTTACCGAAATGCTACGTTACTCTCATCTTTAATATTTAATTAATGTTTTTTAGATTTAAATACAATCAAGATTTGGGGTAACATATAGCCGCTAAGAAAAATATTGTTAAAAATGGCATAATTTTGCAGTACATTTTTCAAATAATAATTGAACACTATAAATGTGCTTTATAAAATCTTTAGTGGGAAAAAATTATTGTATAGCAATAATTTATTTGATATAAAAAAAATAAATCACAAGCAAATGTATTATAAACATTTTAATTCATTCATTTTACATTTCTATCGTATATATTTTTTCCGTCATTCGTTGTAAAGTTCTATTCAAAATACTGTGCTGTTTCACGTTCGGCGGAAAAAAGGATTGAGGGAATTTTCGATTTCAAACGACTTCCCGTGGAGGAGTTTTTAATAAGGTTCGAAATAAGTTTTTGGAAAGTTTCAGGTCTCTTAGAGCGAAAAATGAGTTATCGCAAATTTTTTTTAGTTTTGGCCAAACTATTTAAATTTTGTTCGATGCCCTTTGTTTGTATTTTCGGAACAAAAACAAATTAAAAACCGAAAACATTTGTAATTCTGGATCGAGAAATTCGCCCAGCGTTCGAGACGATCCAATTGGAATAGGGCATATAAAAAGAGGGTTAATCTAGAAAATCTGCATCAATAAAAATTCAAAACTTTCGAAATTTAATTTTCAAACATTTTCAATGATGAAATATGAATAATTTTAAACTCAAAGGGATTTAAGTCTTAAGAATTTTAATTGTAAACTTGGAAGTTTGTATAAAATAACTTCTCGTAAAACTTTAATTTAATAGTTCAGCTGATCTACAAATATTTCAATATCTAACTTTTTAACATTTTCCTCTTTTGTAAATTTCATTCTGAAGCTTTAAATAATTTCAAGAGATTTCAAAAGATTTTAAATATGTGAAGATATTTTAAAAGATGTCAAGGAATTTTCAATTTTTTTTATAATTCTGAAAATTGAACTATTTAGTAGAATTTTTTTGTTATTGTTTAAAAAGTAATTTTTTAACTACAAGAACTCGTTTGTTTAAAAATATAACTATTTTGTTGAACATTGTTCCATTTTCAACGGAAGGTTTCATCTTTTGAATTCTCACTTAAAATATGTGGCTGATTTTCTTTTTTTTTTGAGTCAAATATTTAGGAGCTGATAATCCAATGATTTTTCGATCGCACCTCGCGTGATAATTCTAAAAAACCCTGAAAATAAGGATGATAAGAATAGAGCTGAAAGGAAAACATAGAAACATAATCTATGATTCCTTGTGGCATTTGCAGATTTGCTTAATCAGGCATTAAATATAACCAGATATGGATAATAATTGTAACAAAAATAGACAAAATATACAAACGGATTTTAAGGTCAAATACTGGATAGTTAAAAACACAAAATTGGTTGATTTATCTCTCAGATTTTTCATGGTATAACATTAAAATTGTTATAACGAAACCCAATAAATTATTATCAATCTGAATTTCCAAAATAATTAGAAAAATAATAAACTAAATATTAGTACTTATAAAATTAATAGAAGAAAAAATAACATGTTCTGCATGTTCTTTACCGGATTACTGACCATATTTAAAGACCAAAATCTCAATATTGTAGCATTTTAAATATAGAATAGAATAAAGATTGGATTTTGTATTCTATTTTCGTCACTTACGGTCACCCTCTAAATGTAAGTCTAAAATAACATTTTTTTAATTTTTAAAAAAATTCGATCTAATACTTTATAAAAACATACTAAATTTAGAATCGCAATAAAAAAGAATAAACGGAATACAACAAAATCGAATTAAAATTTAGTAACTTTGAATTAATTTGTTTCAATCAAAAAATATGAATTTTAAATTCAAGAGAACGAATTTTCAACAAGAAAGTTGAAATTTCGACTACAAATTTGATTCGTTAAGAAAATAATTTACCTATCAAGAAAATGAATAAATTTTCAATAAAAAAGTACAATTTTTAACCAAAAATTTGCAATTTCAAGCCAAAAAGGTGAATGTTTTAAAAACAGACGATTTCTAAACTTAAAAGATTAAACTGCATCATCTTTTAACAAAGTTCTTAGAAAACTAAAAAAATATCTTTAAGACATTTGAACAAATAGAGTTAAAAATGTATTAATATGTAATAGTGGCGTTTTCTAAGTTTTCCAGGTTCTGTAATAAACCTGAATTTCTATTAAAACAGATAAATGTTCAATCTAAATAGACGAATTTCTAATATAAAGAATGAATTCTTAATAATAGTTGTTGAATTTTTAAACAAGCAATATAATATTCAACTAAAAATATATTAGTCAGGAGGAAGCAACAGCAACCGTTTTCACTGATAATTTTTTTATTTTCCCTGACAATGTGAATTTTAATTCGAATAAGCCAAAGATGACCAAGTGATTAGTAAAAAAATTAATAAAAAAATATGTTAAAAATTTTCGCATAATCATTCCAATATGAATTTATATCAATTTCATTTCTAAAAAATTAATTTCCTGTTTTGCATTTAAAGGGACACTAATAAAATGTGAGTAAATGATAAGAATTATCTTGACGCTTATTAAATGGAAGATAACGACAGTAGATTACATGTGCCGAAAAGAATCCGATGTGGGACATAAATATTCATCAATGAGGCTTTTAATTTAATTCATTATTAATATCTTAACCACTTTTTCCTCGAATCAAAAAAATGAAGTTTGCTTCTGCGCTTGTTCTGTCTTTAGAGGCTATCCTGAACTTTAGTGGTAAATAAAATTATATATTGATAATTTTAAATACTTTCCTTGCTCCTAGATTTCGGTTTCATTTAAATTGTCAAAAAAAAAAAAAGATTTCTTCCAAATTTATTGACCAAAAAATTACTCATAAACATCCCATTTTCTGGAATATTTACAGTTAAGCATTCTTTTTAAAAAGCGTTCGGATATTTGTGAACTTTCCATTCGTTTTCTTCCAATTTATAGATTAAATAAACCAGAACTATACGGATTTTGTTAACATTCGGTTACAATAGAGCGAAACTCTTCTATTGTGCCGATTTTGGGGATGACGGTGGGTCGGACCTTACTCATTATAGCCCCTTCCAATTTTTTCTTCACGTCTGAGTGCTCGCATGTTTGAAAACCGCAGACTCCCCCTGCAGCTCATGTTACACGAACCTGCGGTGCGGCGTAAATTCTCGGAAGGGCTATAGAAGGGAGAGCCATTGAAGAGTCTCACTGTAATTAGTAGATGTCTCCAAAACATAAATTCTAGGATACAAACTGTAGTCTGCTCATTCAAGCGAAATTTAATTCACAACAGACGTGCCAGGAATTGAAAATACAGTCGACCATCTGAATAGCGCCGCGCTGGCATTAATGTGTCGTTCAGGAATAAAGGAGTAAGGTCTTATAAGGCATCATCCATAGACTACGTCGTCACTTTAGACGGGGGGTGGGGGGGGGGGGTGTCTTACAAAACCTACAACTCATATATATGGTACATATGGTAACGTTTTTTAAAATGTTTGGTTGAGAATTCTTCAATTTTATTAAAAAATCGTCTTTCTTTGTAGTAAATTCATCTTCTGTAGTAGAAAATTCAATTCTTGTTTGATAATTTTTGAATAATATTCAACATTCGTCTTTTTTGCAATAAATTAATTTTTTTGTTTAAAAACGAATCTTTTTAGTTCAAACTTCAACTTTTGGTTTGAGAAGTCTTCAATTTTTTTTAAGTTCTTCTTCTTTGCAAATTAGGCAACCAGATTTCATATTTTTCAATGATTAATTCAACGGTATTGTATAGAAAATTCGTGATTTTGTATTGAAAGTTCAATGATTTAGTAAAAAAATCCACTACTGGGTAGAAAATTAGTTTTTTTATAATTAAAAATTACATATTTTTTTAAATTAAAAGTTCAGCTATTCCATTTTTGGCTAGGACTTCACCTTTCTAAGTTTAAAAATGCAATAAGACCTGGATTAACTGTACCATAATATTTATTTCTTGTTGCAGAGTTGAGTTCGCAGTTTGAATGTTTACCCAATGGCGCCCCTATTCCTGGTGTTCCTCGTTCCGGAACAGCTTATTCTCCTGAAACGACTCTTTCACCTGTCAGACCACAATCTCCGAATTCTCCGGTGAGGACTTCTCACCGTGCCGAGACTTCTACTCCTGCCGAGTCGTATCGTCGTGTCAGGAGCAGGTCTCCTCCTGCCAAGCGCCGTCTTATTTCCCGACCACATGCAATTAAACTTGAAGAAATTAGAAATATTCTGCTTATTCCCCATGCAAATCCGAACCAGCGATTCGAAATTCGAAGATACACGTTTCCTAGCAATTCACCAATTCGGCTGAGAGGAAAAGGTAATTGTCTTATGCCGATACCAACAAAAGAACAAACTGTATTATCAGCATTAAATGGTGAAGTCTTTGCAATATTCGAGCGAAATAATACAATTCTTCGTGGTTTATATGTGGAAGGCCAAGTCGGTCAAAAGCGGGCAAAAATGAACATGTTCAACGATGAAATTGAACATATGAACACTCAAGAAATGTTGGAAACTCCTGTGGGCCATCGTTCACCAATCTCCGGTAATTTTAGAAAAATGAGGGTAGACGAAACTCGTTAACAGTTACTTAGTGTTTTTTAGTTTTACATACAATCAAGATTTATGGTAACATATAGCCGCTCCGTAAAATATTTTAAAAAACCGCAAATCTATTTTCTTAACAGAACTAGGGGATTTTCACTTTTCTTGGATTTCCTGATGAAGGATTAAGCTTGATAAATTCAAGGCTGTAAAATTTTCCATTTGGAATACTGTTCCAAATTTGAATGCTTCAGCTTTTTCAAGGGCTACAGGCAAGCCTATCAAAAGGACTGACACATTTTGACTAAACATGTACACGACATAATTTTGGAGTACGTTTTTCAAATAATAATTAAATACTATAAATGTGGCTTATAAAATCTTAAGTGGGGAAAAATTATTGTATAGCAATAATTTATTGGATTAAAAAACAATTAATTAGAAGCAATTGGATTATAAACATTCAAATTCATTTACTTTATGTAGTATATGAGAGGTAGTGTAAGTGTGAGTACATGGGTGTAAGAACGAGCGAGGCATATCTAGCGTAAGTCGCGTAGAGCGCGTCGCTCGGTATACATCGCTGTGATAATAAAGTAACATTCTACTGGTAGTTCACTGTGTATTTGCTCTCCCTAAATCACCAAATTCCTTAATAGATAATTCTTTTATAGAAAAAAATAAACTTTTTGGGATATTTGTTTATTTTATTGCTAACTCAAAATTCTGATGAAAGAAACTGACATTCAACAATATCTTTTATTGTTATTAACAATTCTGATCAAAAAACGTATTTAGAAGTCGCTTTTACACAGGAAAAATGTATTTTTTTCTGATATGTTAATTCACATTTATGCTTATTAATTATTTTTTGGCATCCCTAAAAATACCGTAAAACATATAAAATATTTTAAAATACTTGGAAGTCCTTTTAAACTTTGTAAAGCTCTTGAAAATTATTGAAATCTATTAAACATAATTGTGCACCTTTTAAAATACCATAAAGTATTTAAAATACTTTGAAATCCTTAAAAATCTGTCGACATTTTTTAAGTCGTTGAAAATTCCTTCGAATTCGACTGTTTGTTCTCGCGCTTGGCGCTCGATAATGTATTTACCTAGCTTAACGAGTGTATACGATAGAAAAGTATGGCATTCCAAAATGGCCAAAAATTCATTTAGAGAGCGGCAAGGGTGAAAATATGACCAAAATAAGAAATAGTTGAATCACATTTCGGCAAACTTTGCCAGTCTCAAGCAATTTTTAAAAATAATCAAATATGACTTTCGTTCACAACATCCTGAACCCTCTATTTCTCCTGCACGACCTAATTCTCCGGTACAAGCTTCTCCTGCCGAGTCTTCTCTTCGTGCCAGGTCCAGGTCTTCTTCTGCCAGACGATTTCCTTTTTTATGCCAAAGTGCACTTAAATTTGAAGATACGACATCTGTTAAGTTTGTTCCCCGCGTGAATCTGAATCGGCGATTTGGAATTCGAAGATACACTTTTCTTTGCGATGCAGGAATTCAAGTAAAGGAAACCAGACAACTTGTTCTTATATCAACTGAAGAACAAACTATCTTATCAGCGCCCGATGGCTACGTGTTTGCAATATTTGACAGAAGATCTACTATCATTCGCGGAATATATACAAGTGGTACTCAGAAATGAGTAAAAATTGACATGGGCAGCACAAATGTAAAAGAGATGAACTAAGAAGATTGGGTTAACAATGTGTAACGCGTAGGTTTACCCTAACTCTAATAAACGCCAGTCAAACCACTTAAAGAAATTACATTCAGTCTTTTGTTAGTAAGTTTTGTAAAAGAATCCTTAACAAGCCTTCTTTCGTGGCGAATAACTGATCAAAGTAGAGAGAAAGAAGACTCCATCCTATCGAGCAGAGAAGGGACTGCCAGCCAATCGGGGCATAGCCTGCTCGACTGGCACGAAGAGTCAGTGGAACGTGCATCGAGTTCTATTCAGTTAGACAATTTGGACTGAGCGTTCATTCTAACAAGGACTTTGTCGTTTACGACGCATAGGCTACCGATCTCGTTTAGTTTTGTGTAGGTGTTTATTAGCTGCCATGCGCTTCATCTAACAGTTTAGGAATTCGTGATAGTGCCTTGTGACTGAGTGATTTTATCTATTTAAAGGATTAAAAAAATGATCTGTTTGTGTACTTTTTTTTTCTTTTTTATTTTAATCACATTGTTTTTTAATACTGATGAATGTGAACAACAGTAGCTAGGTTATCAATGAGATATTAAACTTTCGTCCAAAGATTCCTTGGTAAATATTTCAAAGCTACCTAAATACTTGGTGACTTTTCTTTTTACAATTTTCGTTCGCGCACATTGTGGTTCGTAAGGTTCCATGGCCGAGAGTATTACTTGCTTTCGCATTTACTTACATATTGTAGCTAGTTGTTTGATAATTAAATATTAATTCCTTTTCTTAAACATTCCCAAGCCACTGAAATCTATATTCATTCTCCCTTTTGCAATGTTCTTTCGTGCTCATTGTGGCTTGTAGTAGCCCCGATTTTTCTGACAATCGCAATGATTGTAATACTCACCCTTGCCAGAAAAAACAAGAAGATTTTCTTCTGTTATAAACGTGATTATAGAGAATTCTAATTGAGGCAAAATGAATATCGAAATCCAAAATCTAAATAATATCTGATGGTAAGTTTCTTTTACGAGTATCATTTTTTTTTTAGTTGTGAGATTGTCATCCTGAAATTTTTGAATCGACGGACGGCACCTTCGTAAACCTCAAAAATAAAAACATTCAATAAAATTTGCAATTCGTAAAAATATACAAAATTCGAATGGTGTTTCTTTGCACAAGGACATAACGCCAGTTATTTTTTTAGAATTATTTTCGTAAGTGTTTAATGAATAATATTTTTGCATATATTTTCATTCTAAAAAGTGATGAAATCATATAAAACACATTTACGATGCAACAACAATGAATTTTTCACAAATATAAATTTCTTTTAAACAAAACATTAAAAAATACAAATTTTTAAGCAGAGAGTTTATTGTTAATTCAAAATCATAAATCTTGAAGATGATAATAATTTTTTTTTAACAAAATGCTTGGATCTTGAATCAACTGGTTCAATCTTTAACAAACAATGATTAATTTTCAACCGAACAGTTGTACGTTTATCCGAAAAAGATTAAATTTCGGGATAGTTACAGAAGAGGAATTTTCAAATTCTAGGAAATTCCCGGTTTTCCAGGTATTCCGGGTTAAACTGTGAACTATTTTATTACAAATTTAAACTCAAATTAATATATTCAATATAATTTCCAGAAAAAACTCTTGTACACAAAAATTATTAATCAATATAAATATTAAAAAGTAATATCACTGTCAAGAATATTATATCCGGAAGTTTCATTTTTCCTTACCATTAGTATATTTAATCACCAGAATCTTAATGTTTGCCATTTTAAAAATAGAATAGAATAAAGATTCGACTTTTTCTGGATTCCCGCGTTGAGTTGAAGTTGAGGTGCCAAATTCGAGATATTATTCAAATAAAAAAAGTTCTTGCGTGATTTATCAACTTCAAAAACTCAAAAATATCTTTTATAGAGGCCATTTGGCATGACATTTCGTGAGCTTTTAAAATTTTGAAAACAGGCGGACTTTCTTTCCAATCAGTTCATCGTATTTAAAAGTCATCAATGATTTCAATTACCATTTGCACTATCCAAGGAGATAATTTTTGACTCCAGTGAACGTTATTAAAAAAGAGGGATCGGACCAAATTTTATTTTTTTTTCGGACTTTTAACATTCAAGGACTTTTTAAAATTTATTTAACAAAATTCTATAAAGTGCTTTATAAAAAAAAGGTAACTGATAAGGACTACCTTGACGCATATCAAATGTAAGATAACGACTGTAAATTGCATTTGCTGAAAACAATCCGATGTGGGTCTATAATATTCATCAGTGACGTTTTTAATTAAATCCCATATTAATACATTGATAACTTTTTCCTCGAATTCAAAAAATGAGAATTGTTTCTGCGCTCGTTTTGACTTCAGCGGCTATCCTGAATTTTATTAGTAAATATAATTATATCTCGATAATTTTAAATATTTGTTTGTTTACGCCTGTGTGCTCGACTTAGTGACAACCGCAGACACCCCCCCCCCCCGCAACTTCTGTTAGACCAACCTGCGGAACGGCGTCAATTTTCGGAAGGGCTATTGAAGGGAGAACTATCAAAGGGTCTCACTGTACTTAGGAAACATCCCCAAAATATAAATTCTAAGACTACGTCACCACTTTAGAGGAGGGGGGAGTCTCACAAAACGTACGGAATTTTCAAAAACTTTAAAAAAATTTTCCATTTTCAACGGAAGGTTTTATCTTTTGAATTTAAAACTCGATTTTTAATTTGAAAATGTTTACTATCAAATTCTGGGTTAAGAATGAATCTCTTTTGTTTACATATTCAACTACTTTAATGTATTTTTAAACAAAACAGATTAATTCTGAACACGAACTTTAATAGTAAATATTTTAAAATTAAAAATCGAGTTTTTAATTCAAAAGATAAAAATTTCTGTCGTAAGTTGAAGAATGTTAAAAAAAATAGTTGAATTTAAAAAAAAGAGATTAATTCTGAACGCGGAATTTAATAGAAAAATGTTCAAACTAAAATGCGATTTTTCAATCTAAAAGATCGAACTAGTTGTTTGAAATAGACGAGTGCTCATCAAAATGGTTGTCTTTACTGCCCAAAAAAGATGACTTTTTAGGGAAATTTGCATAAAATCATTCACAAAAGTAAAAAATGAATCTGAAAAATTCCCACTTTTAAGCTAAAAAGGTGAGTTTTTGAAAAACAGGCGATTTTTAATTTTAAAAGGTTAAACTGGATCATCTTTTAAAAAATTTCTCAGGAAACTAAAAAATATCTTTAAAACATTTGAGCTCATAGAGTTTAAAACGTATTAATATGTAATAGTGACGTTTTTTAAGTTTTCCAGGTTCTGTAACAACCTTGAATTTCTATTAAAACAGATAAATTTTCAACCTAAATAGACGAATATCCAATAGAAAGAATGAATACTTAATAATAGTTGTTGAATTTTCAAACAAGTAATATCATTTTCAACTAAAAATATATTCGTAAAAAAATTAATAATGAAAAATGTTAAAAATTTTTTTCATAAACTTTCCAATCTGAATTTAAAAAAAAAATTTAAGAAGACAGTTTATACTTTTTTTAAACCTAGCGGGATTACATTATGTCATAAATTTCCCATACCTAGAAATGTTCTAAACCCACTTTACAAGTACTTTATAAAAAAAGGTTCTTAATATATTTCGATATGAATTTTTTTTTCTGATTCTTTTTTCAACATTGATTTAAAGCATTCATATAGTTTTACTTGAATAATACTTGAAATATTATATAAATTTTAATACCATTTCTAAAAAGTTAATTTCATGTTTTGCGTAGAAAGGGACACTAATCAAATGTGAGTAAATGATAAGGATTATCTTGCCGCTTATCAAATGTAAGATAACGACTGTAGATTACATGTGCCGAAATGGCTATCCTGAATTTTAGTGGCAAATAAAATAATATATTGATAATTTAAAATACCTTCCTTGCTCCCAGATGTCGGTTAAGCATTCAGTTAAGCATTCGGTTAAGCATTCTTTATAAAAAGCGTTTGGACATTTGTGAACTTTCCATTAGTTTTTCTACAATTTATAGATTAAATGAATCAGAACTATACGAATTTTGTTAACATTCGGTTACAATAGAGCGAAACTCTTCTATTGTGCCGATTTTCGGGAGGACGGTGGGTCGGAACTTACTTATTGTAGCCTGTTTCGCTTTTTTTCTTCACACCTGAGTGCTCGCATGTTTGAAAACCGCAGACTCCCCCTGCAGCTCACGTTACACGAACCTGAGGTGCGGCGTCAATTCTCGGAAGGGCTATAGAAAGGAGAGCTATTGAAGGGTCTCACTGTAATTAGTAGATATCCGCAAACTAGTTCGCCACTTTAGACGGGGTGTGGGGGGTGTCTTACAAAACCTACAACTGATAATGGGTAGAGAAATTTCTTTTTCTAAAAGTACATATGGTAACGTTTTTTAAAATGTTTGGTTGAGATTTCTTCAATTTTATTGAAAAATCGTCTTTCTTTGTAGTAAATTCATATTATGTAGTAGAAAATTAAATTCATTGTTTGAGAATTCTTGCATAATATACAAAACTCGTCTTTTTTGTCATAAATTAATTTTTTTGTTTAAAAACAAATCTTTTTAGTTCAAAATACAACTTTTTGTTTGTGATGTCTTTAATTATTGTATAGAAAATTCGTGATTTTGTATTGAAAGTTCAATGATTTAGTAAAAAAATCCACTACCGGGTAGAAAATTAGTGTTTTTTATAATTATAAATTATATATATTTTTAAATTAAAAGTTCAGCTATTCCATTTTTGGCTAAGACTTCACCTTTTCTAAGTTTAAAAATGCAATAAGACCTGGATTAAGTGTACCATAATATTTATTTCTTGTTGCAGAGCTGAGTTCGCAGTTTGAATGTTTACCCAATGGCGCCCCTATTCCTGGTGCTCCTCGTTCCGGAACTTCTTATTCTCCTGAAAGGACTCTTTCTCCTGTCAGAGCACAATCTCCGAATTCTCCGCTGAGGACTTCTCACCGTGCCGAGACTTCTACTCCTGCCGAGTCGTATCGCCGTGTCAGGAGCAGGTCTCCTCCTGCCAATCGCCGTCTTATTTCCCGACCACATGCAATTAAAATTGAAGAAATTATAAATATTCTGCTTATTCCCCATGCAAATCCGAACCAGCGATTCGAAATTCGAAGATACACGTTTCCTAGCAATTCACCAATTTGGCTGAGAGGAAAAGGTAATTGTCTCATGCCGATACCAACAGAAGAACAAACTGTATTATCAGCATTAAATGGTGAAGTATTTGCAATATTCGAGCGAAATAATACAATTCTTCGTGGTTTATATGTGGAACGCCAATTCGGTCAAAAGCGGGCAAAAATGAACATGTACAACGGTGAAATTGAACGCATGAACACTCAAGAAATGTTGGAAACTCCTGTGGGCCATCGTTCACCAATCTCCTCTAATTTTAGAAAAATGAGGGTAGACGAAACTCGTGAACAGTTACTTAGTGTTTTTTAGTTTGACATACAATCAAGATTTATGGTAACATATAACCGCTAAGTAAAATATTTTTAAAAACCGCAAATTTATTTTCTTAACAGAACTAGGGGATTTTCACTTTTCTTGGATTTCCTTATGAAGGATTAAGGTTGATAAATTCAAGGCTGTAAAATTTTCCATTTGGAATACTGTTCCAAATTTGAATGCTTCAGATTTTTCAAGGGCTACAGGCAAGCCTACCAAAAGGACTGACACATTTTGACTAAACATGTACACTACATCATTTTGTAGTACGTTTTTCAAATAATAATTGAATACCATAAATGTGGCTTATAAAATCTTAAGTGGGGAAAAATTATTGTATAGCAATAATTTATTTAATTAAAAAACAATTAATGAGAAGCAATTGAATTATAAACATTCAAATTCATTTACTTTATGTAGTATACGAGAGGTAGTTTAAGTGTGAGTATATGGGTGTAAGAACGAGCGAGGCATATCTAGCGTAAGTCGCGTAGAGCGCGTCGCTCGGTGTACTTCGCTGTGATAATAAACTAACATTCTACTGGTAGTTCACTGTGTATTTGCTCTCCCTAAATCACCAAATTCCTTAATAGATAATTCTCTGATAGAAAAAATCAATTTTTTGGGATATTTTTTTATTTTATTGCTAAATCAAAATTCTGATAAAAGAAACTGGCATTCAACAATATCTTTTATTGTTATTAACAATTTTGATAAAAAAAACGTATATAGAAGTCGCTTTTACACAGGAAAAATGTATTTTTTGCTGATATGTTTATTCATATTTATGCTTATTAATTATTTTTTAGCATCCCTAAAAATACCCTAAAACATATAAAATATTTTAAAATACTTGGAAGTTCTTTGAAACTTTTTAAAGCTCTTGAAAATGATTGAAATTTATTAAACATAATTGTTTACCTTTTAAAATACCACAAAGTATTTAAAATACTTTAGAATCATTTAAAATCTGTCGAAATTTTTAAGCTGTTGAAAATTCCTTCGAATTCGACTGTCGGTTCTCGCATAGACTTTTAAAACTAAAGGTGAAAGCATGGAAAACAGTAATTGGCTGATTGTGAATTCTCTTTTGTTAAAACTCCTTCGGCTTTTATAAATACTGAATTTGTTCATTTCCAATAAACTCTAATAATTTTGGAAAAAAAGTGGTCTCAAAAATATTAAAAATGCGTTTAGTTTTTGAATTTCATATCCAAAATGGCTGGCTAACAAACTTGACGTTGAGTTTAGGACACTAAAAGAGTGTACCAGAGGCCAATCTGATAGAATAATTTTTTTTAAGTTGTACTGACAGACAGGCAGGCTTAAATACATACAGACAGACACATTAGTTAAAACCTATTTTTCGGATTTTGGGGGTCCGAAAACGTGGACATTTGACGAAAGCTAGGGGGAGGGGTCCAATTTTAAACATATCTAATACCTTCTCTGATGAGAATGTGAAAAAAACATGAATACAAATTCGTTGCTTTACTTTCGGTGAAAAAATGTTATCTATTTATTTTTGCTTAGCTTGTGCCGTGTGTCGAAAAATTTAATTTTTGTATTTTCATTGAAATTGAAATTTGTAGATATTTTTTAGTTGCACAATGTTTGTAAGACAGACAGACATACAGACCGACACAAATTCCCTTTATATTATTGAAATCTATTCCTAATTTCTTAAAATCTTTTGCAATACCCTCAAATATTTTAAATGACTCGTTTCGATTAATTTTCAAATCAATAATCAATAATTAATTGATAATAAATAATTCTGAAAACTGTTAAATTGTAGAAATATACAAAACATGGCAGTAACTAAAGTTTTCTCTGAAAAAAGCCTTCAATTGTATGCAGAAATTACATTCAGTCTTTTCTTAGGAAATTTAATAAAAGAATCCTTAACAAGCCTTCTCTCGTGGCGAATAACTGATCAAAGTATAGAGAAAGAAGACTCCATCCTATCGAGCAGAGTGGGGACTTCCAGCCAATCAGGGCACAGCGCGCTCGACTGGCACGAAGAGTCAGTGAAACGTGCATCGGGTTCTACTGACTTAGACAATTTGGACTGGGCGTTCATTCTGACAAGGACTTTGTAGTTTACGCCGCATAGGAGATCGATCTCGTTTAGTTTTGTGTAGGTGTTTATTACTTGCCATGGGCTTCATCTAACAGTTTAGGAATTCGTGATAGTGTCTTGTGACTGAGTGATTTTATCTATTTAAATGATTAAAAAAATGTTCTGTTTGTGTACTTTTTTTCTTTTTTCTTTTATTTACATTTTTCTAAATACTGATTAATGTGAATAACAGTAGCTAGGTTATCAATGAGATATCAAACTTTCGTCCAAAGATTCCTTGGTAAATATTTCAAAGCTACCTAAATACTTGGTGACTTTTCTTTTTACAATGTTCTTTCGTGCTCATTGTGGCTCGTAGTAAAACCGATTTTTCTGAGAATCGCAATGATTGTAATACTGAGCTTTGCCAGAAAAATCAAGAAGATTTTCTTCTGTTATAAACGTGATTCTAGAGAATTCTAATTGAGGCAACATAAATATCGAAATCCAAAATCTAAATAATATCTGATAGTAAGTTTCTTTCACGAGTATCATTTTTTTTTCTAGTTGTGAGATTGTCATCCTGAAATTTTTGAATCGACGGACGGCACCTTCGTAAACCTCAAAAATAAAAACATTCAATAAAATTTTCAATTCGTAAAAATATACAGAATTCGAATTGTGTTTCTTTGCACAAGGACATAACGCCAGTTTTTTTAAAATTATGTTCATAAGTGTTTAATTAATAATAGTTTTGTATATATTTTTATTCTAAGAAGTAACGAAATCATATAAAACACATTTACCATGCAACAATAATGAATTTTTCACAAATCTAAATTTCTTTTTAACAAAATATTAAAAAATACAAATTTTTAACCAGAGAGTTTATTGTTAATTCGAAATCATAAATCTTGAAGATGATAATAATTTTTTTTTAACAAAATGCTTGGATCTTGAATCAACTGGTTCAATCTCTAACAAACAATGATTATTTTCGGGTATTCGAGTATTCCGGGTTAAAGTATGAACAATTTTATTACAAATTTAAACTCAAATCAATATATTCAATATAATTTCCAGAAAGACTGTTGTACACAAAAATTTTTAGTCAATATAAATATTAAAAAGCAATATCACTGTCAAGAATACTATATCTGGAATTTTCATTTTCCCCTACCATTGGTATATTAATTCGACGTTTTCCGGATTTCCGCGTTGAGTTGAAGTTGAGGTAAAAAATTCTATATATTATTCAAATAAAAAAAAGTCCTTACGTGATATATTATCTTCCAAAACTCAAAAATATCTTTTATAGAAGCCATTTGGCATGATCATATATGCAAAAATTAGATTAAAATTTATCAACTTCAAACTGATTTGTATCAATCAAAAAAAATGAATTTTTAATTCAGGAGAACGAATTTCCAAAGAGAAGGTTCAAATTTCGATTACAACTATGATTCTTTAAGAACATACTTTACCTTTCGACAAAAGTCCATAAAATTTTTTAACTAAATTCAATATCACAGCACTGTACTGTTCACAATATAATATCCAAAATAACTCGTATATTATTCAACTAATCTGTCATAACTATCAATGTTTAAAAACCACTTTACTCATGCATTTAACCTTGGAAAGTATTATAAAGGCAAAAAAGACCTTTCAAAATTTATTTAACAAAATTCTATAAAGAGCTTTATAAAGAAAAGTAACTAATAAAGACCTCCTTAACTCCTATCAAATGTAAGATAACGACTGTAGATAATGGGTAGAAAAATTTGTTTTTCTAAAATTACACATGGGAGCGTTCACATGTGAAGTCACGCTTCACTTCAAGCTCCCCCCCCCCCCGTAACCATTGTCACGCTCAATCACGAATCACGAATCTGAAGTGAACGCTCCCATGGTAACGTTTTCGTAACTTTTTGTTTGAGAATTCTTGAATTTTATGAAAACTTCGTCTTTTTTGTAGTAAGTTCATTTTTTAGTTAAAAATTCAACTAAATGGTTTAAAAATTAATCTTTTTTAGCTCAAAATTCAACTTTCTTTTTGAGAATTCTTGAATTTTTTTAAAAATTCGCTTTTCTCTAATTAAAAACTAAATAACTAGGTTTTAATGTTTATCTACTTCTTAAAATGCAGAAAAAAATGTTCATCCTTTTTTAAAATTAAACACTGCGATTGAGAATTCTTGATTTTTATTTAAAATTCTTCTTTTTCGTAGGTAATCAATTTTTTTCTTTAAAAATTCATCTTTTTTCGTTGAAACTTCGACTTTTCGTATGAGAATTATTGATTTTTGTTTTTGAAAAATGTTGTTTTTTGGTAGAAAATTTAACTTTTAGTTTAAAAATTAACCTTCTTTAGTTGAAAACTCAACTGTTTGGTTGAGAATTCTTGAATATTGTTACATTTTTTTTTTAATTAAACAACTACGTTTCAAATCTGAACTTTTGTTTGAAAATTCATCTTTTTTAGTTGAAAATTCAACTTTTTCGGTTGAGAATTCTTGAATTTGGTTCAAGTGTTTATTTTAATTGCAACATTAATTTTTTGGTTGAAATGTAAAGACTAGGGTTTTAAGTTAAACTACTTTTTTAACAATTAAAAAAAATTCTTGCTTAAGAATTCCACTTTTTGGTAGAAATTTTCTTTTTTATAATCAAATATTAGTTTTTTTGTTGAATAAAAGTTTATCTAATTTATTTGCGGTTAAAACTTTACCTTTCTTAGTTTAAAAATTCAATAGTACATGGATTAACTGTGGCATAACGTTCTATTATGAATATTTCAACATTAAAACTGAAAATAACTTTTTTATTGTAATCGTTGATAAATTAACGAAGTTTATAATTCACCAGATGGTTATGTAGACAATATAGGCATATTGGTCACTTGATTTGCTATAAACACACACAAAAATCAGTACAAAAATAAAATCGGGTGTTACCGAAGAGCTACGTTACTCTCGATGTGGGAGGGGGTGGATCATAACCAAAGCAACGGTTTTTAACGAGGGGAAGGAGGTTCAAAAATTGGCAAGAAAATTGAGCGGAATTATTGAGAAGGTCACATCCGCACTTTGAGCAAACAGGGGAAAACGGAAGAGTGGTGGTAGAAGCCGAATTTGGATTATGATTAACGGCACTGCTGAGAGCGGCATTATTGAGAAGGTGGACTGTATGTCAGAAGAAATTAGAAATGTCTTGCTTATTCCCCACGCGAATCCGAACCGGAGATTCGAAATTCAAAGATACACTTTTCCTAGCAATTCTCCAATTCGGCTAAGAGGAAAACGTACAAGTCTTATGCCGATGCCAACAAAAGAACAAACTGTATCTACACTTTTTGTATGTATTTAGAAATTAGCACAGAAGAACCAAAATGTAATCCTTATGGAAATTCTATATTAATTTTTACCTGCAGTAGAAATTAATTTCACGTGTTAGGATTTACCCAGCACATGAGATATGATTACCTTTTCAATTCTATTAAATCTTGTTTTGTTTTGATGCGAAAAAATTTAAGTTTATCTACATGAAAGTTACACGAAACAAAAATTAACTCCTGTATTTTAGCGTAACATATTTTTAATTGCAGAATAAATAAAAGAAAAGTTTAAGGTACACCTCTTTCTAGAAGCGAAAAATATGTTGAAAGACAAAATTGAAATTTGCCAAAATATGCATATCAATAAGTTTAAAAAGTTTACACCTCAAATTTTGTCTCTTAGTGAAATATAATCACTGGAGTTATTCAAACTTTGTTAACAAATAATTAGTGACGGCGAGAAGATTTAAAAACTTCCGAAATTCTTGAAAATTATTATCTGGGTGCAAAATAAAGGATTTTTTCTTGAATAGAAAAAAAACTTTTATCAATTTGGCTAGATTTAGATTTATGAAGCTGATGTAGTTTAAATTAAAGTGATATGCCATAACTACGTTCATAAAACGAAACTTTCAAATCTGAATTTTCATGAATTTTGACATTTTTAACGATCCAAAAAATGCATTTTTTTATTAGAGTTTTTGTATTCTAAGTAATCGCAACTGCATTGCAAATTTAACATCTCAAACTGAAACTCTTTCGAATTTGAACTTATGAAAATAAAAAACGTTTAATACAGAAATTTTCCTATTATAAAAATAAGATGAATAAGTCAACCTCGAAATATATCGAAAGTTTTAACGCCTTTTCCTGATTCCTGATTGGCTTCTCATTTTGATTTGAATGTAAAAACAGTAAGCGGAAACTTTGATAATCGACATTATACAAAATATAGTTCCTGAATTGTGGTTCCGATTCTGTATTCGCGTTAATTTCCCAAAAAATGACACATAATATAAGTTTATATCATTTTTTCGATTTGTAAAATAAGCGCAGAAATAAAAAAAATTAAATTAAACTTCCAAAAAAGTAGAAAAACAATATTCAGGTTCTTTTTCAAAGACTGAATTTTGATTATGTATACCATCAATCTTACATACCAAAAAATTTTTGAGAATAATTTTGCTTAGAAATTTAATCCTGCCAAGTTTCATAATAATAATTTTAAGCCACTCTTATGGGTCCCCAAAAAAGCCCCATACTTACGAAATTCGAATTTTACATAATATTTGGTTAATTGACACTTTTTAAAAGAAAAAAATCACTAATCGGTAATTTGAGAATACCCAGTCTTTCTCAACTAATATGAAATTGTTTAAATAAATTTAAAAAAATGGAAAATTTGAATTATTCTTTTGTTTTTATTTAGATAATATTATAATTTGAATTATTTTTGGAATGTAAATAAGTTTAGAAAATTTGAAAAATATTTTTATCCTTGGCTTATTTATCTTTCCAGAAAACGGACTCAAATAATATCTTTCCGATGACTTTTTAATATAATGTTTAGTATATTCCCAAGAAATACTAATAAGTCAAACAATTTTTATAAATAAAATTCAGGGTATGGAATTTTTTCAACGAACAAGGTTAACTAGTTTCAAGTAACAAAATATTTATAGAATACGAATTTTTAACCAAAGAGTTGAATGCTACTTTAAAAAATCTGGATTTTCAAAATAAACAGAAAAATAATAAACTAAATATTAGAACTTAAAAAATGAATAGAAGAGAAAATAACATGTTCTGCATGTTCTATACAGGATTACTGACCATATTTAAAGACCAAAATCTTAATATTGTAGAATTTTAAAAATAGAATAGAATAAAAATTAGACTTTCTCCTGATTTCCGTATGTTCGTCACTTACGGTCACCCCCTAAATGTAAGTCTAAAATAGCTTTTTTTAAATTTCTTTACAAAATTCGATATAAAACTTTATAAAAACATACTAAATGTAGAATCATTTATAAACGGAATATAGCAAAATCAAATTAAAATTTAGTAACTTCAAATTGATTTGTTTCAACCAAAAAAGATGAATTTTAAGTTCAAGAGAACGAATTTTGAACAAGAAAGTTGAAATTTCGACTACAAATTTGATTCGTTAAAAAAATAATTTACCTTTCAAGAAAGGGAAAAAATTTTCAATAAAATAGTGCAGTGATAATTTTTTTTATTTTCTCTAACAATGTGAATTTTCATTTGAATAAGACAAAGATGACCAAGTGATTAGTAAAAAAATTAATAATAAAATATTTTATAATTTTTTTCATAAACTTTCCAATATGAATTTAAAAAAAAATTTGAAGAAGGTAGTTTATACTTTTTTTAAACTTGGCGGGATTACATTATGTCATCAATTTCCCATGCCTAGAAATGTTCTAAACCAACTTTACAAGTACTTTATAAAAAAAGGTTCTTAATATATTTCGCTATCAATATTTTTTTTCTAATTCCTTTTTCAACACTGATTTAAAACATTCACATAGTTTGACTTGAATAATACTTGAAATATTATATAAATTTTAATTTCATGTCTAAAAAATTAAATTCATGTTTTGCACAGAAAGGGACACTAATCAAATGTGAGTAAATGATAAGGATTATCTGGATGCTTATCAAATGTAAGATAACGACTGTAGATTTCATGTGCCGAAAAGAATCCCATGTGGGACTAAAATATTCATCAGTGAGGCTTTTAATTTAATTCATTATTAATACCTTAACCACTTTTTCCTCGAATCAAAAAAATGAATATTGCTTCTGCGCTTGTTCTGTCTTTAGTGGCTAGCCTGAATTTTAGTGGTAAATAAAATTATATATTGATAATTTTAAATATTTTTCTTGCTCCCAGATATCAGTTTCATTTGAATAGTCAAAAAAAAATTATGTCTTCTAAATTTATTGACCGAAAAATTACTCAAAAACTTCCTATGTTCTTGAATATTTACAGTTAAGCATTCTTTTTAAAAAGCGTTTGGATATTTGTGAACTTTCCATTCGTTTTTTTACAACTTATAGATTAAATAAACCAGAACTATTCGAATTTTGTTCATATTCGTTTACAAAAGAGCGAAACTCTTCTATTGTGCCGATTTTGGGGATGACGGTGGGTCGAAACTTACTCATTATAGCCCGTTCCGCTTTTTTTTCTTTACGCCTGAGTGCTCGCCTGTATGAAAACCACAGACACATTGCTGGAGAATTCTTGAATAATACTGAAAGTTCACCTTTTTGTAATAAATTAATTTTTTTGGTTAAAAATTAATCTTTTTTGTTCAAAATTCGACTTTTTGTATCAGAATTTTGTTAAAAAAGTTGTTTTTTTCAGTAGAAAATTTAACTTTTTCGTTGATAATTCTTAAATTTGGTTAAAAATTAATTTTTTTCTGCGAAGAAATTATGTTTATGGTTAAAATCGAATCTTTTTGGTTAAAAACTTAACTAAGTTTAAAAAAATTTTATTTAAACTGAACTATTTTGTTGAAAATTCTTTTTTTGTTGTAGAAAAGTAGTTTTTTTTGTATAATTGAAAATTATATAATTTTTTAAATTAAAAGTTCAGCTATTTCATTTTTGGCTAGGACTTCACCTTTCTTAGTTTAAAAATTCAATAAGACCTGGATTAAATGTACCATAATATTTATTTCTTGTTGCAGAGCTGAGTTCGCAGTTTGAATGTTTACCCACTGGCGCCCCCATTCCTAGTGTTCCTTGTTCCGGAACTTCTTATTCGCCTGAAAGGACTCTTTCTTCTGTCAGACCACAGTCTCCGGATTATCATGTCAGGACTTCTCACCGTGCCGAAACTTCTCCTCCTGCCGAGTCGTCTCTTCGTGTCAGGAGCAGATCTCCTCCTGCCAATCGCCGCCTTATTTCCCGACCACATGCAATTAAACTTGAAGAAATTAGAAATTTTCTGCTTATTCCTCGCGCGAATCCGAACCGGCGATTCGAAATTCAAAGATACACTTTTCCTAGCGATTCACAAATTCGGCTGATAGGAAAAGGTAACTGTCTTATGCCGATATCAACAGAAGAACAAACTGTATTAGCTTCATTAAATGGTGAAGTCTTTGCAATATTCAAGCGAAATAATACAATTCTTCGTGGTTTATATGTGGAAGGCCAAGTCGGTCACAAACGGGCAAAAATGAACATGTACAACGGTGAAATTGAACATATGAACACTCAAGAAATGTTGGAAACTCCTCTGGGCTATCGTTCATCAATCTCCGCTAATTTTAGAAAAATGGCTGTAGACCAAACTCTTTAACATTTATTTAATGTTTTTTAGTTTTACATACAATCAAGATTTATAATAACATATAACCGTTAAGCAAAATTAAAGAAAAACCGCAAATCTATTTTCTTAACAGAACTAGGGAATTTTCACTTTTGTTGGATTTCCTTATGAAAGATTAAGCTTGATAAATTCAAGGCTGTGAAACTTTCAATTGGGAATACTGTACCAAATTTGAATGTCTCAGCTTTTTCAAGGGCTACAGGCAAGCCTATCTAAAGGACTTACAGTGGGAAAACATTGTTGTGTAGCAATAATTTATTTGATTAACAAACAATTAGCTAGAAAATATCTACGGTGCAAACACTTTAGAAAAACTTTAATTACATTTGGAGCTAAGAAATACATTTTATCCTGCTCAATGTTGTAGTTATCTCGCGCTCGATTGCACATTTATTTCGCGCTTTGCGCTCGATTATGTATTTACCTCGCTCTACGTGCTCGGTCTTTATATTTTAGCACATTCTTGCGCAAACATTTTTAAATTAAGACTTAAAACATCCACCACTGTTATTTTGTGATTGTGAATTCTCTTCCGATAAAAAAGCTTAAGTCGAGAGTTTGAGCGCTCCTACGGCACGCGACTGACGGCAATCGCACTCCGCGCTTCGTCTTTGCATTTCTTCCCCAAATGTATTTATCATGATTATCTTTGTATTTGTTTCTTATTTTACTTTAAATGGTATTCTAAGCTGCTCTGAAACATGTATCATTTCAATAAATGTATATCATTACAATTCATAATATGCATAAAAATTGAATCATACTTATTCTTATTTCCTTGTTTTTATCATTTTTTTTATTTTTAATGTTGTTTTTTACGATCAAATAAAAACTACTGCGCATTTGCATAGGGTCTAATACAGGAACCTATATAAGGTCCTATATAGCAGCCTATGTCCTCTTTCGTCTTTTCTGTGCTTTTTCCAAAAAGTTAATTTTAAAATTTTTAATCTTATGTTTTACGATTAAAAGAAAATCTGCTCGCCCTATCGAAAAGTAATTAATAATAAATTTATTGATATTTTTAGGTGAACAACTTTTGTCTGGTAATTCAACGTTTTCATTATTTTTGTTACGATCAAATTTGGAGTGTTCAACTACTCGACCAAATTAAAAAATTTGTTATCATAGTCATGTAGGTCTTTCAAAAAGCAAAGTTTTTCTTCTCTTGACTTTTTTTCATATCATGCGTTTTTTGGATTAAAATGTTCATTTTCGTTTTTTATTTTGGATTTTGAAAATGCTCTAACTCTGATAATTTTCTTTTTCTAAAACAAAGTCATGGGGATAAATTGTTTGAGTTTTGAATTACTATAAACAATCGTGCATAGAATTTTTAAATCTTGAAAAATGTGAATTCAAAAATTTTTTGTAGGATATTTTGAATTTTTAACTTTTTGACCAAACTGAAAAAGTTGTTATTATAATCTTGTAGGGCTTTCAAAAAGCAACGTTTTTCTTCTCGAGACTTCTTTTCGTATCATAAGTTGTTTGACTTAAAATGTTCATTTTAGTATATTTTTCTGGATTTTGAAAATGCTATAATTCTAGTAACTTTTGATTTTTCGAAAAATCATTGGGATCAATTGTTAAATTTTTTAATATCTATGAATGACCGTACAGAGAATATTTGAATTTTTAAAAAAGTGGTCTGAAAAATATTCAAAGTGTGCCCACTTCTTTAATTTTTATCCAAAGTGGCTGGCTAACAAACTTGACCTTTAGTTAAGGACACTAAAAGAGTGTACCGAAGTGCAATCTAATAGATTAATTTTTTCAAAAGTTATCGTGTTCACAGACTTATTCCAAAATTTAATTTTTTTATTTTTAATCTTATTTTTTATGATTAAAAGAAAATCTACTCGTCCTATTTAAAACGATTAATAACAAATTTATAGATCTTCTTGGGTGAACAATTTTTGTCTTTTAATTTTAGTGCATACCTTGTGTCTCTTCTCAAGAAAAAATTTGTTTAAAAAAATGTATTAAAATAATTTAATTTCTTTTATTTTAAAGGTTATATCTTACGATTAAAGAAAGAACAAAGTATCCTCTAAAAAATTATTCATGAAAAACTTGAATGAGTCTATTTATTTTTGTCATAGCTTGCGTTGTTTGTCAAGAAATTAATCTTTTTAGTTTGATTCATTTACGAATAAGCAAAAACTGCAAATCCTATAAAACAGTAATAATATGTTCTCAACCCCGTGTGTAGAAGAGGGGGAGGAGTGGAGATACAGGCGTACTCGGTGGAAAATAGTCACCCTAGTTAGTCTTTCCGGGCCCTAATCGGGTGGATATTAGTTCCACTTGTTCGGCGGGGCAGCTACGTTGGTGCGTTGTCTGTCGGCCAACCAACGATCAAGATGCCGCATGTCGCGAGGAACGTGTTGCTGACTGGTGGGTAGAGGCAGCGGCACTCTCTTTATGTCTCCTTTAAGGAGCTTCTGCCACACAGAGAGACCATCCATAGAGGATTGTGATGGCCTCCGGTGACGGGAGGTAGCGGATCGAGCGAGCCGAGTGCGGCAAGGGTAGGTTGCCGAGTGCGGCGTGTTTGTTGTTTTGTGTGGGGGGGGGGGGGCAAAGTAAGTGAGAGAGACAGGTGGTACAGAAGGAAGGGTTCAGGAAGGAACAGAAGTCCTTAAGAGCGCGGCGGCGCAGGAGAAGGAAAGGACAACGAGGCGGCAAGAGAAGTGAAGGAGAGAACAGCCGCCAGGCTGTATTCTCGTCTGCCCTGGTGGTGGTGGTGCAGCGACTACTCACAATGCCTCAGCGGCATGTTTAGCCTCCTCCAATTCTTGACAATGACTCCTGATGTCGTCGACTCCGACTCCGTCGTCGAATCCGTTGACGTTGTCCACTCCGTTGCCGACTCCGTTGTCGGCGGCGTTGAGTGCGCGTATTGCTGCCTGCGCCACTTGTGCTCTCCGTCATTAAGTTGGTTACTCGCACAAACGACGCCGCATCAACGCCGAATCCCGACCACTCGATCGATGCTGCCGAACACTTCACAATAACATTTCACTGGATCGAAAAACACGGCACAGGCAATGGACTTCCAACGACGTAGAAGAAGACGTGACAGCACTCCGACACTGAGCTAAACGACAAAATCACTGAAAACTTCCGAGTGAACTAAGCGACGGATGTGGACAGAAAGAGCGGGTGGTTTCAAAAATTGAAGACCGGATTTGTAAATACTGTAGATTTATTTGACTTTATTGGTACAGAAGGAGAGGTCAGAGCGGTACTCGGGGCCTCTCGAAGATCGTTGATCAACTGAACTATGAGAGTCGCTCCAAGGTGGCCAACTGTTTCAAGTAGAAAATCCCAATCGAGCCCATGAAAAATCACTAAAAATCACTAAAATTAGAACATTAAAAAATCACTAACTTTTCACTAGATTTTATACTTTAAAAGGTGCGAAATTTAAATTAAAATTATATTTCAAAAATAGAAGAAAACTGTAATGATAAGCTTGCAATGCAAAAGTTATACTTTAAACATTCATAACTACTATAAAATTAATTATATTAGGCGTATTATATAAAAGAGTAAAA
>NC_046665.1:131484847-131487729 GCF_010883055.1 Belonocnema kinseyi
ATCTACATTTTTCCTTCATAAATACCCTTCTCCATATATTTATTTTTATGAAAGCAGGGTAATATAATCTATAGATATACTGATAAAATTTTGTTGTGTAAAGATAAGTTATGCATATACATGACACATACCATAACATATAGTTACTCGTCGAAAATAAGTATCCGAATTGAAAAGTTCACTCTTCCACCTTAATTTTTTTAGCAGTATTAATAAGAACGGAGCAGTCAATAACTGTGTCAACAGAAAATGTTGAATCTGACGTGCATTGTCTCGACTACCAGGTACATTCAGGCTTCAGAAATATTTTTTGGATTTATATCTGTACGAAAGAAAAATTATGTCTATATAGGTGCACTCTATTACGTTTTAATTGCATTATGAGAATTTGAACGAAAGTATAAAATACAATTGTTGCTTTAGATTTTTATTCTTAGGTTATGTTGTAGATTAGTCAAAGTCTTTCAAGTACATATTCACTGTCAATTATTATCGCGGTTTTAGGACTGAAATGATTCTATTCAGCATGATAGAATAAGCAAATTATAATTGAAGTATCCTATTCTATAATCTCCCTAAATATGTACAAAATTAAAATTCAAAAGATTAGTTTAAACTTACTTCTTTTGTTATCCATATCTTGCACAATCTTCCATGTAACATGTCTTGATCAACAACCCGAAACTGGTCAAACGATCGGCGACCACAATTCAACATATCGATTAAACTAAGGCCTTTTCATACGTCTGCTTGCAGGCTGCCTGCCTACAGAGAGACCGCAACAGTGTATAGAAAACGACCAGAATGATCTGTCTCTTTCACTATTATGTAGTTCTGCTGGCAGGCTACATGACACACCCGGCAACCAAGGGTATGAAAAGACCTTTAATCGACAATAAATGAACTCACACGGCGACTCCAGCTTTGGCATGTAAAGTTCCACTCCCCATCCTTGGATACGCAAAGCAACCCGTGGAACCAGGGATGAGAAGTGGCGTTCCACATGCCAAAGTTGGGAAGCAAGGAACACATCAAGCACATCAATTTGTTGTTGAAATGGAGCAAAAAGAACCAAAAATTTCCAAAATCACCGAATTTATCACTAAACATTGCCTTAAATCACCAATTTGTGACATAACACAAACGCTGAAAAAAAATCACAATGCGCTTTTGAAAATCACCAGTTTCGTGTCAAAATCACTAAAATGGCCATCTTGAGTCGCTCTCGACTCTCGGCGACCGAGCGCGGAGTGCTCCGTGGTAGTGGGACGGCGTTCGAGCCCGCCGATTGGCTGCGAGAACGACAACGAAGTCGCAATCGAACGGTGGGAGGCGTCAGCCAGCCCCGCTTGCTTCGGACCTTTCACCGTCGGCCCTATGCTAACTTAGCCTAACAAAAATAATTTTGAACTTATAATTAATACTAAAAATAGAAGGAATAATTTAAATATGATTAAATTTCGACATTAATCCTAGAACTAACCTAGCTTCATTTTTCCGAAGGAATTATTAAGCTAAGTGGAGCAGAAGTGGTCGTCCGGGTTTTAATTACATTTCTGTTATTACTAGACTTATACAAAAAACATACTTGAATCAAAAATTCTTTAATCCTGAACGACCTTAATTCTTAATTCTTTACTCCTGGACGACGAGGGGGGGGGGGGGGCAAAGTAAAATCAAAACAAAAATGTTGAATATTTACAGGAAATACAAGAAAGGCGGATTTTTCCTCGAATTTTAAATGTTTAGGAAAAAGAATCTTTTAAAGGTCGGTTGAGAATCTCGGCTTGGTATGCCATCGCTTGAGAAAGAAAGAAGAGGGTGAGAAGGAGCAAGGAAAGAAAGGGAGGAGAGCGCGCATGGGAGTGAGAGAGAGGCGATGGCGTACGTGCCTGGCTCGAGGCAGTTGTTTTCCTCTGGAATGTCAACACGGCCGACGCGCGTGTTAACAAAACATCAAAGCCAGATCGGAGAAATTTCCAACCCATAAGAAAATAGCCGGTGACTCACTCGGGTGAGCAAACTCGTCGTTAAAAGAATCCGTGAAATCGTCATCTGGTCAAGTAAAACCTTCACTCAAATTGCCTCTTCAGGAATTCCGAGTGGAGGTCACGTACACACGATGCTTTTAATTTCACGGGTTCTTATTGCTATGTAATGAAATACAACAAATAAACATTTGTAGCCTTTTTTTGGATAGACAAGTTTTGTTTTACTTTTTTTTTACAGCTTATGTCGTTAGTCCAAAAATTTAATTTATTTTTAATTTTTAATATTGTTTTTACGACTAAAAACAAAACCTACGTGTCCTATCGAAAATTGATTGTTAACAAATTTGTAGATCTTTTTAGGGCGCGTAATTTTAGTTCATTCAATGTTTTCGTATCTTGCATAGTTTGACCAAAAAATGAACTTTTTGGATTTTTCATTATTTTTCGTACGATAAAATTCTAAATTTTCGACCAAATCAAAAAATTGGTTATGATAATTTTGTAGGGCTTTCAAAAATTAACGTTTTCTTCTCTTGACTTTTGTTCATATCATGCGTTGTTTGGCCTAAAATGTTCATTTTAGTTTTTTTTTATTTTAAAAATGCTCTAATTCTGATAATTTTCTTTTTATAGAAAAAAGTCATGAGGATAAACTGTTTGAGTTTCTGAGTACTATAAATAACAGCACATCAAATTTTAAAATCTTAAGACAATGTGGTTTGAAAGATTTTCGGAATGATGAAATTTTCAACTTTTCGTCCAAATGAGAAATGCTCTTATCAATAACCGTTCATAGTGGGACGATGGTCGTGGGGGCTAAAGCGTAGGCTTTGGACCCACTCCTTCGGCTTGCGGGTTCGATTCCCGCCTCGCACTCTGGAAGAGTCTCGG
>NC_046665.1:131487829-131498590 GCF_010883055.1 Belonocnema kinseyi
CCACCAAGTAAGTGTGTGGAGGGTGTGTAAAGGAATAGAGAAGGTGTAAGAAAAATGTAAACCCTTAGGGGACACATTAGAAGCTTCCACTCCACTCACTCACTCAATAACCGTTCATAAAATTTTGAAATCCTGAAAAAATGTGGTTTCAAAAAGTTGAGGTACGATCAATTTTTGAATTTTCAACTTTTCGACAAAATCAAAAAAGTTATTATGGCGACCTTTTTGGGCTTTAAAAAATCAATTTTGTTCTTCTCCTGACTTTTTTTCATATCATGCGTTGTTTGGCTTCAAATGTTCAATTTAATTTTTTTTTATTTTGAAAATGCTCTAACTCTGATGATTTTATTTTTATAGAAAAAGGTCATTAGGATAAATTGTCTGGAATTCCGAGTACTATGAATAACTTTTTAGGCCTTAAAAAAGTGTGCTGAAGCAGAATCCAATCTGATCAATTTTTCGAAAGTTATCGTGCCTAGAGAATACAGACTACAGACTGCAGACTACGAACAACAGACAGACGAACACCTTCGTAAAAATCGTTTTTTCTAACTCAGTGGGTCTCAAAACGTGAATATTTTATGAAAACCGACAAAGTGAAATTTTGCATAAAACCAATACCTTTTCATTAGATGGGAATGTAAAAATATAAGGAGGTAGAGCGAAATAAATTCGGCTCAGTTGACCTCGAATGGGAGGCAAGGAATAAAAAGCCGCGCGTCTCGTTGGTTATTGCATCCGGAGCCTCAATTGTCTTCTCAAACTTAAGTTCTCAAACGATTAAAATAATTATTTTTTAATACACATAATTAATTATAATAATTATTTTTTCATTTAACTTAGTCGACTTTGATTATGAAAGTTAAATCTCAAGCTATAAATAGTTTATTTCACCTTTTCAATTAATCATTCAGTTACAGCTTAGTTTATTATTTAACATACAAAGTAATATTTTTTAAGACTAATAAAAAAGGTATAGAATATGATGGCTTTTATTATTTAATACTCGATTCTAAAACTATAGCATGTAAGCTCAAATAGAATTTAACTTTTAAAATACATTGAGAAAAAAGAGTGAATCAGATAATCGGTCTCCTCCTGCCAGTTATTGTAATTCTTGATTCCTATCACTGAGAATTGAGGGACACAAATACGTTTCGCTTATTCCAGAAGAGAAAAATATGTCGGAAGAGCAAATTAAAATTTGCCAAAATATGCATATATTTTGAAAATTTATTTTTTTATTAAAAATTGGCACATCTCAATCTACAATAAATAAAGATACAGGAATTCGAAAAGTGTCACGATTAATAAGGAATACGTACCATATGTTAAGAATGGTTCCTATTTATACTTGGTAATTTTTGTCTTTGAATTCATGTCCCCCCCCCCCTCCGCCAGTTTTGTTCAAATTAAAAAAAAATTGAAATTTGTGCAAAATCGGTTAATATTTAGGGGTGGCACGAACCCCATAATTGACAAATTTAAATTTAACGTAATATTGCCGCTTATTGACAATTTTTAAAAGTTCGAAAAAATAAATAATCATGAATCGGTAATTCGAGAACACTCAGTTATTTTTTAGCTAATATGACATTGTTAACTAATTTTTTTTTAATAGTTAAGATTTTAAAGAGAAAAATTGTACAATTTTCAACTTACAAAGATTAATTATTAACACAAAATGTAATAATTCAAACTGGAACAAAGACGATGAATTTTCAACTAAAAAAACGAATTTTTCACGCAAAGGAATCGTTTAAAATTTTTGTTTTACAAAATGGTTTCACAATAATTACAAACGTCGAATTATTAAATTCCAAGACATTTTCAGATTTTCCGGGTCAACTTATAAAAAAGGTTCAGAGAAAATTTACAACATTTCTATCAGCAATTTAAACTCATATCAATTTAAAAGGATTGTCCTGTTATCAGCATAATTTCTAGAGAAATAGTTCCTTATCAGACCATAACTTAATCAATTCCTGTCAATCTGAACTTATGAAATAAGTAGGAAAATATTAAAATAAATATTGAAACTTAAAAAAAAATTATTATTGCCCAGAAACTTCATTTTTTAAATGATTTAGTTTTTACTGAACAAGTTTTCGGTTTTCCGAATCATTAATATTCCAAGAACAGAATCTTAATCGTATTACATTTTTCAAATAGAATCTTTTGGATGAAGGGAATAGATGAAAGAACAAATAAAAAACCACATTATAAAATTTAACAGGATTATATTATATTATCAACCTTACAAACTTAGACATTTTCAAAAATAATTTTTCTAATAAATTTAATCACGACAAGTATTATAAAGGCAAACGAAATTTTTTAAATTTATAATATTGTAAATGCTTTTTTCATAATTGCACACTTTTTTGTGGGTTGATTCAAAACAAATTTAACTTAGCTAAAAACGTGTGTATATGTCGAGGTTATGTGTATTACAATTCTCCCGAGTGTCACTTCCAAAGTATACAATATTTTTGGCAAAAAATTCGGATTTACAAATAAATATTGTAACTAATATCACGGAACTAACCTTGTTTGTAGGCAATCGAAAAAGTTTATTTCACAAATAATTTCCAAATTATCGGAATGACAGCTGAAAAACGACCCTAACCTCAAAATAATGCACATGCATAAAATTTTTATATAGCACAAAAATTTTTTTGTTTATATCCCTTAAAAAAAGAGTTCCGGGACGTCCTTTATGATATTTTATAGCATATCCAAATTCAGTTTTTAAAAATCTTCATTTTTGTAGAAAAAAGCCGCAGGAACTATACCCGATTGAGTACACGACGAAGTATCACATACCCTTAAGCCACTATCCTGAAATCTATTGGTAAATATAATAAAATAATGTATCTATAATTTTATCTATATTTTTTAAGATATACGAAAATCAAATTTAAAATTTTATATTTTAAAAAATCAAAATAATTGCATTATACTCCATATTTTATATCAATTGCTTTTTTTAAACCTTAAAAAGAAAGGAATTCGAAAAGTGTCCTGAAAAACGGACATAATTAAAACATTTTCGTTTTCTCCCTGAGGTAGATTACATTTCAACGTTAAAAAAATGATGTTCTACAAATTTTAACCGAATTGAACAACATTTATCCCTAGCATGCGCCATGGTATATTTGTTCAAAATCTCGATTGCAACGCACTACAGCCCAGTTTCTGAAAATAATTTTGCTTATCTAGCAAAGCATGAGAAGCTTCCCTTAAGAAATAAAGAAATGAAACACATTTTTTAAATTGACTAGGCGTAATCCTGTATTTGTTCAAATTTTCGGTTGTAACTAATTGTTGCATAGTTTCTGCAAAAAAATCTGCTTATCATAACAAGTTAACGAGAATTTCTGTGAAAAATGGCAAAATTAATAACTTGCATATAATCAAAACAGCCGCAAATTAACTTTGTTTCAAAATTTTTTATTTTTAATGTCAGCATTTCCTTTTTAGCTATTGACAAGATTTTACCATTTCATCCGGATTCTTTCTGTTAAAACCATAGGAAATACCGCTTTGGTCATCTTTTATGGATCTTACATTTTGAAAATTTCCAAGAAGATTGCGGCCCGCAGCTTATAGAATTCAACGAAAACCATTAAATATAATTTTCGTTTACAACATCCTGCAACGTCTCTTTCTCCTACTGGGCCTCATTCTCCAGTAAAGGCTTCTCCTGCCAAGTCTTCTCTTCGTGCCAGGTCGAGGTCTTCTCCTGCCAGTCACTTTCCTTTTTTAAGCCTAGGTGGACTTAAAGTTAAAGATATGAAATATGTTAGGCTTGTTCTCCACGTGAATCTGAACCGGCGATTTGAAATTCGAAGATAAACTTGCCTTCCCGAAGCAAGACATGAACATGCGCATTACTCCTTCAAACGGTTGTCTTTGAGGAATTGATAATAACCTCATTCATTTACTGAATTTTTGTTTTTTTATGTTTAACAAAAGGTGGGCGTTTCTTTGCACAAAGACTGAATGGAACGTTACATAAAAATTATAAATATTTAAGGAAAATGAATTTTTAACAAACTGTTTGAATCTTGAATGAACTGGATCAATCTTTAACAAAAGAACATTAATGTTAGACTAAACAGTTCAAATTTATTTTAACAATTAAATTTCAGATTTATTACAGATATTTTATTTAATTATGAATATACATAATATATATTTCATTATAACTTAAGTTTTTGACATGATAAAAAATTAATAATTTGTAATAGTAACAATGTACTCGCATGACATGTATAACACTCAGATTGTTAAAACGAAACTTAATCAAAGTTTAAGAAATTTAAATTAGACCAAAATCCAAATTAAAAATTCCATTTTACATCCAATAATAGAATTGATGCAAAATCCTGTTAAGTAAAACAAGAATCCAACGACCAAATGTGGACCACAACGAATAAACAAAAACCAAAAATACTATTGTAATCTGAAAAAAAAACAAATAAAATTTCCGGACAAAAATAAAAAAAGAAAAATGAGAAGACAGCCAACCACATCCACTTCTTTCTCTTTTTCTTTCTTTCGCCTTTTTTATTTTTATTATCATCAAATTACAATAAAGGATATTCAGAAAAAGAATATTTCTAACAATATTCACATTTCTTGTGTGAAATGAAAAATGGGACAAACCTAGAGTTTTGTCAACTAAGTTTTTGATTACATCAATTTTGTTTTGAAAGGGATGAGCAGAAAGGAAATGGAAAATTTCTACCTGAATATCTACTTTTTCTGTACCAATTGGTAATCATATTACCATCCCAACCCTTAATTACTTCTATGTCCAAAAAACTGATTTTATAATCCTGTTCTATTTCATGAGTAAATTGAAGTTTTGGATGAAAACTGTTAAAAGCATCAATGACGATCTGTAACTTTTCTAGAAGAACACATAATAAGGTATTGTCGACAAACCGAAAATAAAAAGGCAAAGCAAAATCTAATTTCCCAAAAACAAAAACCTCCAAATCTTCCGTCACCAGTTCTGCCAAAATTGAAGAAATGACTGAACCTGTGGGAGTACCAGACTTCTGTCTATAGAAAGATCCATTAAATTTAAAATAAGTTGACTCCATAATAAAAACTATCCCTTCAATATAATCTTTTTGATATAATCGAGTACGGGTTTTTATATTAGCCCATCTATTTAAAATTGCCTCTTTAACTAATTCAAGGGATGTACTCGGAAACATTGTAATAACATCCGAAGAAATCATTACATGGTCATTCGTAACCTTTTTTTGAATGATACTTTTTTGAAATTCCCAGCTATTTTTGACATTATATTTAGAAGTTGTGGTAGAATCCTTGAGAATCAAATTAAAAATTTTGTTCTAAAAATTTAGTGAGAGTATTAATAGTTGAAATAACTATTTTTAAGGGATAGCCATCTTTGTGAATCTTTCTCAAACCATAACATCTTGCAAGAACTGTGTCTTCAGTGTTTCTCAGCAATCCTTTATTTCTCCAATTGTCAAGCATCTTAAAAGTGTCTATTTTTAATTTTTTAGCGGATTTTCATGTAATAATTAAAAATTATCATTTTTCAGAAAGAAAATCCTCCATATCCCTAATGCAATTCGATTTTTTCATGCTAACAGTAATACTGCCTTATCAGCATTCATGCAAACCATATCAGGGTTGTTTCTAAGAAACTCTTTCGACATTATGAAACCTTTAGAAATTCTACGATCAATGTGAATTATATGCAAACTATTTTTTTCAACAAAGCTCTTTGACAAGTGTAAAACCTTGTTTCGGAAATCCTGCTGATCCAAAATAGGAATTTCGTGTATATTTGATTCAACATCTTTTACTATTTCCATCATTTGTTTTGCCTTAGTTTTCATCACACGGTTACTAAAACCTTGACCTAATCTGAGAATATCTGTAACTAAATCAAGAATTTTAATATCTTTCAAATTAACAAACCAAGGATCTTTAACTCCTTCTTCAAAAATCCTATGTAAATTTAAATTTTGCTCTTGAACACTAGTTTGCTGATGAATTAAATTTGAAAGTTGGTTATCATGTTTTACATCGCTGTTTAAAAATCTTTCATTAAGGAAAATCTGATGCTTTAAAAGATTAATAATTTCATCCTGTTGAAAACAAACTTCTAATTCACTTCTTATTCTCGAATTTCCTGACTTTAAAAAATTAACATAATTTGAAACATCTTTGATAAATTAATTTAGTAGTGAAAATTATTAATTGTAGACAGAAGTCTGGTACTCCCATAGGTTCAGTCATTTCTCCGATTTTGGTAGAACTCTTGATGTATGATTTGGAGGTTTTTGTTTTTGAAAAATGAGATTTTGTTTTGCGTTTTTATTTTCGGTTTATCGACGATACCTTATTATGTGCTTAAACTTCAATTTACTCATAAAATGGAACAGGATTATAAAATCAGTTTTTTGGACCGAAACGTTGGTAATGCAATTTTATTCATTTATTCATGTTTTTTATTTTTATTTTATTGTAATTTGATGATAATAAAAATAAAAAAGACGAAAGAAAGAAAAAGAGAAGGAAGGGGATGTGGTTGGATGCCTTCTCATTTTTCTTTCCTCTTTTTTATTTTTGCCCGAAAATTTTATTTGCTTTTTGTTTTTTTCAGATTACAATATGATTATTGTTTTTCGTTTATTCGTTGTGGTCCAAATTTGGCCACTGGATTCTTGTTTTATTTAGCAGGAATTTAAAGCTTAATCAATTCCTATAAATCAGAATTTGTAAAATAAACAGAAAATTACGAAAATAAATATAAAAACTGAAATTTTTTTATAAAACAGTTTGTGCATGTTCTGTAGCAATATCAATATTATATCTTACGTAACGAGATTTTCTATCCTAAAAAAGTAGGTATGAGTCGCTGATCGTTACCAGTTCTATTGCGCATGCCTGATGCCAGCAACGATGTTTGCATCTATCTACATTATCGATGAGAAGAATTATACTGAAAGATACTGCGATCTTACATTATTTGTCTGGGCATCATACTTGTTTTTTTTTTTTTAATTTGTTTAATCTTAAAAGATTCTAAAGAATTTATTGTCTGCTATTTTATTTTTTTTTTTAATTTAGATATCTTTCAATCAAAATAAAAAAAGTTTACAATTTCAACAACAAATTACTTTTTCTATTTGTAATTATAAAAAATGGAAAATTAAATATATTTAGACATTCATATTATTCTTACTTTATATTAGTTACATGTTAATGATATAGACTTACTCTTTTTACAAATAAAATAATAAACAATATAAATTATGTATATTTAGAAATTTATTTAACTTTCATTCACATTTCTAAAGACAATTACATCCTTTCAATTTTAACTAACAATACAAAATTATAAACGTTTAGAATTTTATTTTATTCAACTTTCAGTTACATTTTCAAAGATATATATTATTTATAACTAAATATTATTGCAATTTTAAACACTGGAAAATATGAATTATTCTTGTGCTTTTATTTAGATAATATTATAATTTGAATTATTTTTGAAATTTAAAGAAGTTCAGAAAATTTAGAAAATTTTTTTGTCCTTGGCTCATTTTCCTTTCCAGAAAACGGAGTCAAATGAAAATATCTTTCTGATAACTTTCTTGTATCATGCTTAGTATATTCCCAATAAATACTAAATAATCAAACGATTTTTATAAACAAATTGAGGGTTTGGAATTTTTTCAACGAACAAGGTTAATTAGTTTCAAGTAACAAAATATTTATAGAATACGGATTTTTAACCAAAGAGTTAAATACTACTTCAAAATCATAAATCTTGAAAAATGAAATAAATTGAGCCAACAGATTCAATCTTTAACAAAAGAAGATTAGTTTTCAAACAAACATTTGCCCATTTATCCGAAAAAGATTAAAATTAAGATTTATTACAGAAGAGGAATTTCCAAATTCTAGAACATTTCCCAGTTTTCCATATATCTCAGGTTAAAATTTGAACAATTTTAATACAAATTTAAACATCAATCAATATAATCAATGTAATTTCCAGATTCTTATTGTACTCAAAAATTATTAATCATTATAAATATTAAAAAGATTTTCGTCTCTTACTATTTCATTCTAAATCAAGCATTTTGATATAGAAGAAAACTTGATAATATGTAATAGTAACAAGCTAAAATTTATCCGCACTTATTAAAATCATTCTAATGAAACCCAATCAATTCTTAACAATCTGAATTTGTAAAATAAACAGAAAAATAATAAACTAAATCCTAGAATTCAAAAAATTAATAGAAGAAAAAATAACATGTTCAGCATGTTCTGTAGCAATAATACTGACAAGAATATTGTATCCGCAATTTTTATTTTCCCTAAATATTAATATTTAAAGACCAATTTTGAGTTTCCTCTGACTTTTAACATTCAAAAACCAGTATTTTTCTCTTGCAACATACTAAATTTAAAATATTTTATAAATGGAAGAAAACAAAATCAAAGTAAAATTTAGTAACTTATAATTGATTAGTTTCAACCAACAAAGATAAATTTTTAATTCAAGAGAACAAATTTTCAACGAGATAGTTGAAATATAGACTACAAATATGATTCCTTAAAAAAATACTTTAAATCTCAACAAAATCGTTAAATTTTCAATAAAATAGTGAAATTTTTACCCAAAACTTTGCACTTTCAAGCTAAAAAGGTAAATGTTTTAAAAACAGGCGATTATTAAACTGAAAAGGTCAATCTGGGTCATCTTTTGAAAAATTTCACGGAAAACTAACAAAAAAAATCTTTAAAAAGTTTGAACTCAATTCAATATCACAGCATTGTACTGTTTACAATATATTACCAGAAAAAACTTTATTTACATAAAATTATTAATTAATGCAAATTTTGAAAAGGCTTATCGGCTATTATTTTATTTTAAACAAAGTTTTTTAATGGAGTAAAAAACTTATTAATATGTAACAGTGACGTTTTTTAAGTTTTCTTGGTTCTTTAACAACCCTGAATTTCTACTTAAAATAGATAAATTTTCAACCTAAAAACACGAATTTCCAATACAAAAGAATGATTTCTTAAAAATAGTTGTTGAATTTTTAGTCAAATAATATAATTCTCAACTAAAAATATGTTCATCAAGAGGAAGCAGCAACCATTTTAACTGATAATTTTTTTTATTTTCCCTGATAAGGATTACCTTGACGCCTATAGAATGTAAGATAACAAGTGCAGATTACATATGACGAAAATAAACTGATGTGGGACTAGAATATTCATCAGTGAGGCTTTTAATTAAATTCATTATTAATACATTAATTTCTTTTTCCTCGAATCAAAAAAAAAAAAATGAAGACTGTTTCTGCTCTTATTCTAGCTTTAGTGGCCATCCTGAATTTTAGTGGTAAATATGATTATGTATTTATAATTTGAAGAACTTGAATTTGATTAAAAATTCGTCTTTTTACATTCTCATCATTTATGATTGAGAAAGTATTAGAATTGTCCGAAATTTAACACCTTAGTTTTTTAACGGATCTCCACATTTCGAGACCCCCTGAATCCGAAAATCAGGTTTTTAGGATAGCTTCTATCGGCATGTCCGGCTGGCTGTCCGTCCACTCGAAAAAATGAACGGATCAAATCCATCTTTAGCACACTTTGTTAGGTCCTAAAAGAAAGGACGAGTTCGTTAACCAGCCATTTTTGATAAAAATTCAAAAATTGAGCGCATTTTGAAAATGTTTGAGACCACTTGTTTTCTGAATTTGAAAATTCTATGTACAAATATTTATGGTATCAAAAGAGACAAACAATTTATCTTCGTGACTTTTTTCGATAAAAAGAAAATTCTTAGAGTTATAGAATTTTCCAAATTTTTTAACTTAACCGAAATTCAAAATTTAAGGCCACAACGCACGATATGAAAAAAAGTCAAAAAAAGAAAAACATTGCTTTTTTAAATCTCTATAATGCTGCCATAACAAAAATTTGAGGATTTTCTTAGAAAATCAAAAATTCAAATTGTAATTGCACAAAAAATAATGAAAAATCAAAAAATTCCATTTCGTGTTCCAACTATGTCGAATACAAACAAAGTTGAATAAACAAAAATTGTTATCTCAAAAAAAGATCTACATTTTCGTTAAAAATCATGTAGTGACAGGACTTTGAATATATTTAATTAAGTAGCCAATTAAGAATATGAAGACGCATGTAAATACTGCCATCTAAAAGAGATCTTTTTGATAAAGTTTTATTCACGCATTCCAAATCTAAAGAATAAATATCGGAGCGCGAAGCGCCAGATAACCCATTATCTTAAAAATTAAACTTTGAGGTTGAGAATTCTTGAATTTTATTGAAAATTCTTCTTTTTTAAAATAAATTAATCTTTTCATTAAAAAATTCATCTTTGATCGTTGAAAGTTCAACCTTTTGTTGGAGAATTCTTAATTTTTTTTTCAAATTCGTGTTTTATTCTGAGAAAAAATAATGCTTTTGTTAAAAAATACATTTTTTGGTTGAAGATTCAAAATTTTAATGAAAAATTCATATTTTTGTTTAGAAATTAAGCTCTTTTGACAAACTTCAAGCCAATGAATTTTCCGCCAATTTATTGGCCAACTTTTTGGAAAATCTGAATTCGGTTTGATTTTTAGTTCCATAATTAAAGCGAATTTATTACGAGCTGGCGACGCGACACCACAGGATTTTTCAGGGGACGCCGCCTGAAGCCTGAAA
>NC_046665.1:131498690-131549016 GCF_010883055.1 Belonocnema kinseyi
AAACTCGCTGTAATTATGGAACTAAAAATCAAATCGAATTGAGATTTTCCAAAAAGTTGGCCAATACATTGGCGGAAAATTCGTTCGCTTGAAGTTTGTCGTGGCTCAAACTTTCTCGCTCACTTTTTTAATGTGAATGCCTAAAAACGTGGCTTCTTATCCGGATTAAAAAAAAACATTACAAATTAACTTTCGACTGTTTTTGGAAACTATACCCTCCGCTAGAGTGTCACAAATAAAACTCAAAAAGCAATTTGTTAATTAGTAGATAAACGAATTACTTGCGGCAAGTTGAATGTGAAAAAACATGGTTTCTTCAATTAAAAAAATTTTCAGTTTTTATTTATTTACTGGAAAATTTGCAGCCCGAGAGAAAAACTGTCAATAGAGACTCTGGTTCATTTTTCAAGAGCTATATAACTATATTTTTGGTTTTTTAAAATTTCGAATTCCACTTTTGATACCTGACGTCACAGCCTGGACAATACTTTTACTCGTTCTCGAGCGCCTGTCACCTTCTTGTCCATAACTCCTCAATTATACACAAAGTTTAGAGATGGATGAACAATTACCAGCAGCGTTGAGTGTTTTTAGAAAGAACACACAGTCAAAATTTCACTGGTGTGAAACCGCTGTTTCTAGTCGAATACGCATGAAGTGCCCGAACTGCATGCGCAGAATGTGTGACGACCATCGTGCACCTCTATGCATTGAATGCCAGCGTTTTGCTGAGCACTTAGTATTTCTTTGTATTTCTTGAGTATTTGCAGACTTTTTACGATAAATAAATGGTTTTATGGCATTTTCTTGTTATTTCATATATTTATTCTTACTTGTCCACTCTGAAAGCACGAAATTCCCTCTTTGGAAATGTAGTAACTTCGGGGACATGGGAAAAATACTTAGTATAATTATGTTACTTTTATATGTTTTTTTCTCTGTGAACACTGTTTTAGTTAGTAAATTGCGCTGATTTCGTTGAATTCCATTGAAATGAAAAAAAAAGATTTTTCAAAAGAAAAAATCATTTTTTCAAGAACATACTTTGTTTAAAACAATTTTTTTATGACAACATTTATTTTTTTGTTAATTCCAATTGCAGAAGTGTATTCTACGGAGAATTTCGCACCAAAAAAATGTGTCTCTCACTATTTTTTTTTAACATTTCTTCATCTTTAAGTCAGCTGCTGAAAACGCGAAATTCCATTTTTCACCTATGTACGGTACATGGGTGCTAGAATGAAGTGTACGATGCGAGGGTTAAAATTAAACTATTGAGTTAAGAGTTCTTGTATTGTTAGTAGGAAATTCCAATATTTTGGTATGAAATTAACTTTTTAAATCAAAATTTTATATTTTTCATTTGGTAATTCAACTCTATTGTATAGAAAATACAACATTTTGTATTGAAAGTTCAATAATTTAGTAAAAAAATCCACTATTTTGTAGAAAATTATATTTTTTTATAAGTGAAAATTATATATTTTATAAATTAAAAATTTAGCTTTTCCATTTTTGGTTAAAACTTCACCTTTCTTAGATTAAAAATTCAATAAGACCTGGATTAACTGTACCATAATATCTATTTCTTGTTGCAGAGCTGAGTTCGCAGTTTGAATGTTTACCCAATGGCGCTCCCATTCCTAGCTTTCCTCGTTCCAGGACTTCTTCTTCTCCTGAAAGGACTCTTTCTCCTGTCAGACCAGAATTTCCGGGTTCTCCGGTCAGGCCTTCTCAACCTGCCGAATATTCTTATCCTGCTGAACCGTCTCCTAATGACGAGCCTTCTCCTCTTGCCGAGCCAACTCGTCGTGTCAGGAGCAGGTCTCTTCTTGCCAATTGTACTCTTATTTACCGACCAGGTCCAATTGAACTTAATGAAATTAGAAATGTTCTGCTTATTCCCCACGCGAATCCAAAGCGGAGATTCGAAATTCAAAGATACACTTTTCCTAGAAATTCACCAATTCGGCTGAGAGGAAAACGTACTAGTCTTATCCCGATGCCAACAGAAGAACAAACTGTAATAGCAGCATTAAATGGTGAAGTCTTTGCAATATTAGATCGAAATAATACAGTTCTTCGTGGTTTATATCTGGAAGGTCAAGGTGCTCAAAGACGGGCAAAAATAAACATGTACAACGGCGAAATTGAAAATATGACCGCTCAAGAAATGTTGGAAACTCCTCTGGGATATCGTTCACCAATCTCCGTTAATTTTAGAAAAATGGCGGTAGACGAAACTCTTTAACACTTATTTAATTTTTTTTAGATTTACATACAATCAAGATTTGTGGTAGCATATAGCCGCTACGTAAAATATTTGTTAAAAATCGCAAATCTATTTTCTTAAATAAACTAGGGGATTTTCACATTTCTTGGATTTTATTATGAAGGATAAGCTTGATAAATTCAAGGTTGTACAATTTTCAATTTGGAACACTGTACCTAATTGAAATGTTTCAGTTTTTTCAAGGGCTACAAGCAAGCCTATCAATAGGACTGACACATTCGACACGATTACAAAAACTGAAATTATATTTGAGCTGAGAAATAAATTTTATCCTGCTAAGTTATAATAATATTAAAATTTGCGAAAAGTTATCTACAACTAAAATGAAAAAAACCCAAAAATATTATGATATAGAGCTTGATCAAGAGCACGATTTTTATGCAGACCATTTTTTGTATGATTTTAACTTTGTGCAAAATAAAATTTAAACTGCAAATTTCGACGAGCGGAATTTAAAGCCTTTTTCAAAAAAAACTCGCCAAGCTTCAACAAAATGACATGCAATTTAAATTCTAAGCTTTCATGATTAAATATTCCAAGATTGGTGAATAAAAGAGTTAATTGTTTAATAATAAATCAATGTTTGTCAATAGCTATTTAATACTATGTCTTATCACGCTCGGCGGAAAAAAAGGCTGAGGGAATTTTCGATTTCAAACAATTTCCCGTGGAGGAGTTTTTAATAAGGGTCGAAATAAGTTTTTTGGAAAGTTTCAAGTCTTTTATAGCGAAAAATGAGCTACCACATTTTTTTAAATTTTGACCAATGTATTAAATTTTATTCGACGCCCTTTGTTTGTATTTTCGTAACAAAAACAAATTAAAAACCGAAAGTATTTGTAATTCTGAATCGAGAAATTCGCCCAGCGTTCGAAACGAGCCAAAACTTTTTCTAATATGCTGCATGCGAAAATTGAAAATATATGTCAATTCTTTTAAATCTTGCTTTCCTTTGATGTAAAAAAATGTAATTTTATCTACTTGAAAGTTACACGCAACAAAAATTTACTTCTGTATAAAATAAATTACTTTGCAGGGTTTCGATTTAGAAATTATACAATTTAATTCCTTTTTCTTAATAAATTGACAAAAATCGTTCAATATTTTTTTCAGCCTTCAATTCAAAATTATTAATTATTAATTTTTTTTGTAAATAATATTAAAATATTGGTTTTAGAATTTATTTTTAAATTTGCAAATTTTTCATGTTAGGAAAAATAGTTCAGAGACGTGAACGCGCGATGTGCGCGCATGAAATAATTTCTAGTGTGTATTAAAATGCAATTTTTCATTTTTCTTTATCATACACATAAGTTTTCTTCTCCTGCTTATATGATTCACCATCAATTGATTTCTTGGAAAAGGGTTTGCTGATGCTCATCGTTTTCCACGATTGATCATATATGTGAAAAATTTCTGTTAACTGCAATGTTAATAAAATTCTTGTATACTGCATTAATTAGTGTTTCCTATATTCAGAAAAAATGAGAATTGTCTTTACTCTGCTTTTATCCTGGGGGTTTAGCCTCAATCCTATTGGTAAATGTAATAATAGAATGTGTATGTATTTTTAAATAAATTTCGTTAATCCCCCGTAAAACAGAATGTTCACAGTTTAACATACACTCCGTTCCAATTTTTTGATTCAAAACTTTAGTTCAGTTTGTCAGATAGTAGTACGAATTTAAACTAAATTTATTTCGAGTGGATTTAAAATGATTGTGTGAAAGAAAAATTTAATTTGAAAACTGTCCCTGATGATACGAAATTCGTAACTTATGTGCATCTGTACATTAAGGCAACTCTAAAACATGCGGCTAATTTTTCTATTATTATCTCAATAAATAGGTAATTGTTTTATGTGAAAAATTACTTTCGTGGATTAAGTTCGTTAACCAGGTATTTTGGATAAAATTAAAAAATTTAAAGAATTTTAAATATTTTCAAGAACTTTTTTTTTAATTTAGAAAAGTCTATGTACGACTATTTGTATTACTCGGAAATTCGAACTATTTATCTGTACGACATTTTTTCGATACAATGAAAATCATCAGATTACTGAATTATCAAAACTTAGAAAAAGTAAACGAAATAGAAAATTCCAAAACTAAAAAACGCAAGATATGAAATAAAATTCGAAAAAGGAAACTACCACTTTTTAAAAGTCCCATAAGGTTATTGTAATAATTGTAAAATTTTCTTGAAAATTCGATAATTAAAATATTGTTCGCTCAAAATAATAATAAGAAATCAAAATTTTCATTTTCCGTTCAAACTGTGCAAGAAAAACAATACATTCCTACAATATTTCTGCGTACAGGTGTAACAACCACAATAGTAACTCACGAATGCGTTGAACAGTTTCAAAATTCTGCAAAAACTGTTAAATTATAGAAAAAGATTATGTTAAAAAAAAAAGTGAAAAAAACGAAAAAATTTGTTTTTCCTTATCAGGCCGGAATCTTTTCAAGTCACCCTCATATGGTAACATTTTCGTAACTTTTTGATTGAGAATTCTTGAATTTTATTAAAAATTCGTCTTTTTGTAGTAAATTAAGCTTTCTGTTTAAAAATTAAGATCCTTTTGCTTATAATTTAATTTTCTGTTTGAGAATTCTTGAACTTTTTTAAAAATTGTTTTTTTTTGGTTAAAAACTAAACAACTGGGTTTTAAAGTTGATCTATTTTTAATTTTTTTCAATATTGTTCATCTTTTTCTTAAAAATTAAGCATTATCGTTGGGAATTCTGGAATTTTCTTGAAAAATTCTAAATCAGCATATGCTTATGTTTTTGGGGTCGCTGAATCCGAATCCGGGGTCAAAATAACCCATTTGGCTAATATTTGATCGAAAAATACAAAATTAGACAATAGTAGGATTTTTTGTAAATAAGTTTTATTTAATTTTAGCGTTACCCAGGAACAACGACGTGGACGTAGTAAATTCTGTTCACTTTGGGGTGCTTTATTACCCTGCGTTCCTTTTCCTCTCACGTTTAAAGGGTTCTTTTATTTTTTATTTTTCTTTATACCGCTTGTCCATCTATTTTGTATCCTGGTGAAAGCGTTTGCCTTCCTCTTCACTAAAGTCTCCCAGGTTGTCTGGAAACTTATTTATATGCGAATGAAGAAAATGTAGCTTCAAATTCATAAGGCAGCCTAGTTTACTATAGTTTGTTACCATTTCTGAAACCACATTTTGATAGCATGGACTTTCCTTATTACTGTCCCATAAACACAAGTAACAGGGTGTTTTTGTATACCCTGATAGCTGTCCTAAAACAATTCCAAGAATTTTGAGATCCCCGCAAATTTTCCACTTATAAGTTGAGTAATTGATTTTTTCTAGGACAAATTTTAAGTTACTGTAATGATCGTTCAGTTCCGTAGAATGTGCGATTGGAATTGGAGCGTAAACATTAGTATTATGCAATAACACTGCTTTTAGACTGCGCTTAGAAGCGTCACTGAATAGCCGCCAATTTTCTGGTCTATACAGTCCAGGTTTAATTTTTTCCACTAATCCGTCAATGTTTTTACAATAGACTAATTTTCCATGATCATTTTCTTCAGAAGTAAAAAACTGTCTAAACTCTTTCTCCCTATTTCTGTAGAAACTAGATTTAACTCCATTAGCTAATAAGTTCTTCTTTTCCAAAACGGAAGCAAGATACTCTGAAGCATCTTTAGGTTGACCGAGATCTCGCGATAAATCATTCAACTCTTCAGACGTAAATAGCTTAGGAACTTTATTCTTTTCCTTGTCTGGTATGTACACTTTTGTATTAACATCGCTGCTTTCATCATCATCCTTGTCATTACCATTATCTGAAATTTCACTTTCATCACGATCAACATCGAAATCTTCATCAGTAATTTTTTTTATCTTCTGCTTTAGTCGTCTATCTGTCAAGTGACAAATTTTTACAGTTTTTTGTAACATCGTTATTTTTAACAGATCTAGTGACGCTAGATACATCAGGATATTCGATAGCACTTTTCTTTTTTCTATTGATTCCTGTCAGGTTTGTCATACAAAAGTAGCACTCCTCTTTCCGAAGAGGTTTTCTCCATATCGTAGGTTCTTGAATCTTAAGGGTTTTCTTATTTCTTTCTCTGTATTTCAATCGATTGAATGCCTTGTAACAAGCACTTCAAATGTTGAGAGTAACCCAATTTTCACTTTGGTTTCGAACTTCCATACCAAAATAGTTTTTATAAATTGTTTTTATGTCATCGCTGATTATTTTTCGATTTTCTAAAACCTCAAATTTACCACATATGTAGCAAAATTCACCTGGATCACCCACACAATTATGCGCTATAGTGGAAGTAGATAAATTGGAATTGAAACAGTGCTTAGAAGACATGATCTGTTTTGATTTAGGAGTTTATAGTAATAGTATAAGTATAGTATAGTAAACAAGTGATTTAAAAACACAAAAAAGAAACTGATAATGGTTTTTAAAACTGTGCTGAAGTCACATTAAGAAGCACGCTTAAAGAGATTGTCACCACTGTCCTCTTTACTAACGTGAAGTTCGAGCGCGATCTTTGATTTGTTTGTTTTACAGTCATTTGTTTTGACGTGAAGTTCGAGCAGGATCTGTCATTTGTTTTTTTTCACAGTCATTTGCTTTGTTCGATTTTATCTTTATTTTTGCGTTTCTCGAAAAAATAAAAGTCAACTGGGTTATTTGAACCCCGGATTCAGAACCAGTGACCCCTAAAACATAAGGTTATGCTAGATAAGTTCACCGGGGATAAAGATATATTTTTTTTGCAAAAATATGCACGAAAAACCGCTATTTTCGTCGATTTTACCGCTATTTTTGCATTTTTCGATCAAATATGAGCCAACTGAGTTATTTTGACCCCGGGTTCATATTCAGCGACCCCAAAAACATGAGGATATGCTGATTTAGACCACGGGGCATGACAAATTTTTTTGTTGCAGAAGTATACAAGAAGAATTGCTGTATTCGCGATTATGCGTCGCCGGTGTAATCTTAGTGTTTGAAAGTTCATATTTTTTAGTTAAAAATTCAACTTTTTAGAATTCTTGAATTGTGACGAAAATTCGTTTTCATGTTAAAAATTATGCAACTAGGTTTAAAAGTGAAACTCCTTTCTTAAAAACTAAACATTTTTTTAATATCTTTTCAAAAATAATAGTTTTTGCTGGAGAATCCTTGAATTTGATTGAAAAGTCGTTGTTTCGTAGTAAGTTAATTTTTTTGTTTAAATATCCATCTATTTTAGTTAAAACTTCAACATCAAAAAAATTGTTTTTCCGGTATAAAGTTTAACTTCTTGTTTAAAAATTAACTGTTAGAGAATTCTTGAATTTCACTGAAAATTCATCTTTTCTGGTAATAAATTAAACCTTTTGTTCGAAAATTCATCTTTTTTAGTCGAAAATTCCACTTTTGTTTGTTAAGAATTCTTAAATGTCGTAAAAATTAATTTTTTTCGTTGCAAGCTAAACTGTTTTGTTGAGAATTCCTTTATTTTTGTTGGAAAATTACTTCAGTGATTTCAAATTCACCTATTCCATTGTTTGTCGAAAAATTTTTTTAAAGTAAAAATTTAATTTTTGTTCCAACTGAACTATTTTCTTAAGAATTCTTTTTTTTGTGTCATAACTAATCTAGCCCATTAGTTTGAAATTCAACTATATATATTTAAATTCGATAAAAAAAATGTTTAGTTAAGTAGTTGTGGACTTCAAAAAATTAATGACAAGCAAGTGATATGTCATAAGTTCCCAACACGACGTTCAATATGTTAACAGTTTTTAAAAGAATATGTCAAGAAGAATTTGTAAACTGTAAATTAAAGTTGCTTATTAAAAAATAAACGTTCCAATGTACTTTTTCAACAGTAGTGGAATTATTTCATTTCATAAAAATAAGGGCAAAATGAAGTTAATGAGACACAAATAATTAGAAATGCAATTCTAATTATCTTTTGTTCTTGTTTTGCGTTTCTTATTTGCTTCATTTTGTTTTTATTCTTCGTTTTTGGTTAATTATTTTGAGATGCAACACCTGGAGGCTCGGCGAAGTTTTCATGCCCATCTCAGCGTGCGCTGAATATCGCCAATTATTTTCCACAGAGTTGACTGAGCCTGGTCATCTCTTCGTGCCAGGACCAGGTCTCCTCCTGCCAATCGTCCTCTTATTTTTCCACAACGTGCTATTAAACTTGAAGAAATTAGAAATGTTCTGCTTATTCCCTACGCGAATCCGAAGCGGCGATATGAAATTCAAAAATACACTTTTCCTCGCAATTCACCAATTCGTCTGAGAGAGAAAACGTACTAGTATTATCCCGCTGCCAATAGAAGAACAAACTGTATCAGGAGCATTAAATGGTAAAGTCTTCGCAATATTAGATCGAAATAATTCAGTTCTTCGTGGTTTATATCTGGAAGGTCAAGGCGCTCAAAGACGGGCAAAAATAAACATGTACAACGGCGAAATTGAAAATATTTCCATTCCAGAAATTTTTGAAACTCCTCTGGGATATCGTTCACCAATCTCCGTTAATTTTAGAAAAAATGGCGGTAGACAATACTCTTTATCATTTATTTAATGTTTTTTAGATTTAAATAAAATCAAGCTTGATAAATTCAAGGCTGTAAAATTTTTAATTTGAAACACTGCACCAAATTTGAATTCTTCAACTTTTTCAAGGGCCATAGACAAGCCTATCAATGCGACTGACACATTTGGACTGGACACGGTCACGGCATCATTGTGCAATACGTTTTTAAAATAATAATTGAATACTATTAATGTGCCTTATAAAATCTTTAGTGGGAAAAAATTATTGTGTAGTAATTAATTGTTTGATTAAAATAAAATAAATTACGAGCAAATGAATTATAAACATTTAAATTCATTCATTTTACATTTTCATCGTATATATTTTTTCTGTCATTTGTTGTAAAGTTCTACTGAAAACTGCAAGTTTCGACGAGCGGAATATAAAGCGTTTTATAAAATAAACTCGCTGTAACTTTTTTTCATGTCAAAAAAATGACATGCATTTTAAATTAAAAGCTTTCGTGATTAAAAATTCTAAGATGCGCGTATAAAAGAGTTAATTGTTTAACAATAAATCGATATTTGTCAATAGCTATTTAATACTATGCTTTTTCAAGTTCGGCGGAAAAAAGGACTGAGGGGAATTTCGATTTCAAACAACTTGAAAAAAATACGTCAAATCAAAATCTATACTATTTTTACCTGCAGCAGAAATTAACTTCACGTGTTAGGATTTACCCATCACATGAGAAATGATTACCATGTCAATTATATTAAGTCTTGTTTTATTTTGATGCGAAAAAATTAAATTTTATCTACTTCAAAGTTACACGCAACAAAAATTAACTTCTGTATTTCAGTGTAAAATATTTTTAATTGCACAATAATTAAAAGAAAAGTTTAAAGTACGCCTCTCTCCATAAGAGAAAAATATATCGAAAGAGAAAATTAAAATTTTCCAAAATATGCATATTAATAGGTTTAAAAAGGTTACACCCACAATTTTTTTATCTGAGTGAAAGAAACTTAGTGGAATTATTCAAATTTTGTTGAAACATAATTAGTAGCGGCAAGAAGTTTTCAAAACTTCCAAATTTTTTGAAAATTATTATCTGGGTGCTAAATAAGGGATTTTTTCGTGAATAGAAAAAAATACTTTTATTGATTTGTGTAGATTAAGATTTATTTTTAAACAGATAACCAATGATTCACTTGAAGCTGATGTAGTTTAAATTAAAGTGAAGCGCCGTAACTTTACGTTCATGAAAAGAAATTCTCAAATCTCAATTTTTATGAATTTTGATTGATTTTTAACGATCCAAAAAATGATTTTTTTAATTCGAATTTTTGTATTTTAAGTAACTGTAACTGCATCGAAAATTTATGCTCTCAAAGTGGAACTCTTTTGAAATTGAACATATGAAAATGAAAAACGTTTAATGAAGACATTTTTTATTTAAATGTTTGATAACTGACATGTGCAAATTGGAAGCTAAGAACGCTTTTTAATTCGGCAGTTTGAACTGAAATGCAACTAATCTGCAAAGTAAAATTTTTTTAACTTTATTAAAATAAAAAGTTAAAAGATTTCTGGGTAAACAATATAAATATACGCTTTAATTTTCCAAAAAATGACACATTTTCCACAAATTTTCAACAAAGGAAGATTTCCCAGTCAACGACGAGAAAAAAGTTCATTAAATTGTTTAACTATCAAGACAGAAGAAAAACGAAATTTCGAGTGCTAAGTTCTTGGTCAGATTTCCGGAAAAAATTTTATTTACATAAAATTATTAATTAATGCAAATTTTAAAAATGGCTTTTCGGCTATTATTTTATTTTAAACAAAGTCTTTTAGTGGAGTGAAAAACTTATTAATATGTAACAGTGACGGTTTTTACGATTTCTAGGTTCTGTAACAACCCTTAATTTCTATTAAAACGGATAAATTTTCAACCTAAAAGGACGAATTTCCAATAGAAAAGAGTGACTTTTTAAGAATATTTGTACAATTTTCAAACAAATAATATAATTTTCAACTAAAAATAAATTTGAAGAAGATAGTTTATACTTTTTGAAATCTGGCGAGATTACATTATGCCATAATTATGCGGCTCGCAAGTTTGAGCGCGCCTAGGGCGCGCGAATGTTGGTTCTCGCGCTTCGCGCTCGAAGGTGTAATTATCTCGCGCTTCGCGCTCGATGCTGCATTTGTCTCCCCCTTTGCGCTCGGTCTTTGTATTTGCCCCACATGTGTGCACAGACCTATTAAGGGTAACGAACCAAGCATCGACAACTGTAATTTGGTGATGGTGAATTCTCCTTTGTTAAAGCTTCTTCGGCTTTAACGAACACATTCTTATCACATATCTCATGCTTCGCCCTCGATTTTGGCCAAAATGTTAACTTTTCTATATTATGTTTAAAACTTCTGTATTAAACTTATAATACATTTATTTAGATTATTTAGCGATCGACAGTTTTCACATAAAACTAATGCCTTCTCATTATGATGAGAATGTAATAATACATCATTTTTGTGCGACAAAAATTTGAATTTTCGATTTTTTAACAAAATTCAAAAAGTTGTTATGATAATCGTGTAGGTCTTTAAAAACTAATCTTTTTCTTTTGTTGACTTTTTTCATGTGGTACGTTGAATGACATAGAATAGTCATTTTCGTTTTTATTATTATTATTTTTTTAAGTTTGGAAACGTTATAACTCTGATAATTTTTGTTCTTATCAAAAAAAGTCATCAAGATAAATTGTTTCTTTGGGAATTAGGGATTTTCGAAAAGTGAAAATTTCAAGAAATCCGCGATAGTCAGTTTTCCCATAAAACAATACCTTCTTTTAATGATGAGAATGTAATAATTCAGTATTTTTTGTGCGATTAAAAGATGAATTTTCGATTATTTTTAAATTCCAAAACCTATTAGAATGACCTTCTAAGTTTTTCAAAAAGTAACGTTTTCCTTTTCTTGCTTTTTTTTTATATTATGCGTTGATTGGTTTAGAATTTTCATAATCATTTTGTATTTTGAAAAAGTTATAACTGTGATAATTTTCTTGTTATCAAAAAAATCCATCAAGATAAATTTTCAACATTTTCGTCAGTCCCAAGACATCCAGTATACATACGACAACGACAGACAGATACCAACCTGAAAAATTTTTGTTCCTTCTGAGGAAATCTCAAAACGTCGATATTTGATGGAATCCGCGAAAGTCATTGTTCGTATGAAACCAATACCTTCTCATTATGGTGTGAATGTAAAAAGCGCGTGCCCTATCAAAAAATGTGAAAATCAAATTTTTGGATATTATTTAGGCAAACCTTTTTTTCATTACACATTTTACTGTACCGAGTACCGCCTTCCACACATTTAGTTTATTTATTTTTTCGTAACTTGTGCCGAAAAGTGATTTACTATGAATTTGTAGTTTTTTTCAGTGCGTGTAATTTGAGCTTTTTCATTTTCTTCGTACCTTGCATAGTTTAACCAAAAAATGGAATTTGTGGATTTTTTATTTTTTTTTGGTAGGATCAAATTTGGAATGTTCAACTTTTCGACCAAATTAAAAAAGATGTTGTCATAATCCTGTAGGGCCTTCAAAAAGCAAAGTTTTTTAATTTTCTCGAAAGTTATCGTGTTAACAGACAGACAAACAGACATTTGACAAAAACTAGGGGGGGGGGGTCAAATTTTACACAAATCTAATACCTTCTCTGATGAGAATGTAAAAAAAAGGTTCTTAATGTATTTCGCTACGAATAGTTTTTTGTAATTCCTCTTTTAATATTGATTCAAAACATTCATATAGTTTTACTTGAATAATACTTGAAACATTATATAAAGTTTAATGTCATTTCTAAAAAATTAATTTCATTTTTTCCATAGAAAGAGACACTAATCAAATGTGAGTAACTGATAAGGATTACCTTGGCACGTATCAAATGTAAGATAAAAACTGTAGATTACATGTGCCGAAAATAATACGATGTGGGACTAGAATATTCATCGGTGAGGCTTTTAATTAAATTGATTATTAATACCTTGATCACTTTTTCCTTGGATCAAAAAAATGACGATTGTTTCTCTTCTTGTTCTGCCTTTAGCGGCTATCCTGAATTTTATTGGTAAATATAATTATATATTTATAATTTTTAATACTTTGCTTTCTCTCGGATTTCGGTTTTATTTCAATTCTGAAACAAATTATTTCTTCCTTTATTGACTAGAAAATTACTCAAAAACGTCCTAAGTTCTGGAACATTTACATTTAAACATTCTTTTTAAAAAGCGTTCGGATATTTGTGAACATTCTATTCATTTTTTTACAAATTCTAGATAAAATGAATCAAAACTATACGAATTTTTTTTCTATTCGGTTACAATAGCTCTTCTATTACGTCGGTTTTGGGGATGACGGTGGGTGAGAAATTATTCGTTATAGCCCGTTCCGCTTTTTTTATTCACGCCTGAGTGCTCGCCTGTGTTTCTTAAAATCTAAAAAAATAGTTGATCATGTTCTTCAAAATTAAACTTTGCGGTTGAAAATTCTTGAATTTTATTGAAAATGTATGTCTTGTTTCGTAGCTAAATAATCTGTTTGTTTAAAAATTAATCGTTTTGGTTCAAAATTTAACTTTTTGTTTGAGAATTTTTTAGTTTAGTTGGAAGTTTGTCTTTTTAGGTTAAAAATTAAATCTTTCCTAAAAATTTTACTTTTTGTTCAAAATTGCATATTTTTCATATAGTAATTCAACGGTATTGTATAGAAAATTCTTCATTTGTATTGAAAGTTCCATGATTTAGTAAAAAAATCCACTATTTGGTAGAAAATTCTTTTTTTTTTATAAGTGAAAATTATATATTTTATAAATTAAAAGATTAGCTATTCCACTTTTGGTTAAAACTTCACCTATCTTAGATTAAAAATTAAATAAGATCTGGATTAACTGTACCATAAAATTTATTTCTTGTTGCAGAGTTGAGTTCGCAGTTTGAATGTTTACCCAATGGCGCCCCCATTCCTAGAGTTCCTCGTTCGGGAACTTCTTCTTTTCCTGGAAGGACTCTTTCTCCTGTCAGACCAGAATTTTCGGGTTCTCCGGTCCAGCCTTCTCACCCTGCCAAATATTATTGTCCTGCTAAACCGTCTCATATTGCTGAGCCTTCTCTTCTTGCCGAATCATCTCTTCATGCCAGGACCAGGTCTCCTCCTGCCAATCGTCGCCTTATTTTCCGACCACATGCAATTAAACTCGAAGAAATCAGAAATTTTCTGCTCATTCCCCGCGCGAATCCGAAACGGCGATTTGAAATTCGAAGATACAATTTTCCTGGCAATTCGCCAATTCGGCTGAGAGGAAAACGTAATTATCTTATGCCGATTCCACCCGAAAAACAAACTGTATTAACAGCGTCTAATGGTGAAGTCTTTGCAATATTCGAACGAAATAATACACTTCTTCGTGGTTTATATGTGGAAAGCCCAGACGGTCAAAAACGGGCAAAAATTAACATGTACAATGGTGAAATTGAAAATATGAACGCTCAAGAAATATTGGAAACTCCTCTGGGCCATCGTTTCCCAATTTCCATCCATTTTAGAAAAATAGCGGTAGAGGAAACTCGTTAACATTTATTTACTTTTTGTTTAGATTTAAATAAAATCGGGATTTTCGGTAGCAAATTGCCGCTAAGTAAAATAATAACAAAAAACTGCAAATTTATTTTCTTTAACAACTAGGGGATTTTCACTTTATTTGGATTTCCTTATGAAGGATTAGGCTTGATAAATTTAGGGCTGTAAAATTTTCAATTTGGAATACTGTACCAAATTTGAATGTTTCAGTTTTGTCAAGGGCTACAGGTAAGACTATCAACAGGACTGACACATTTTGACTGGACACGCACACGGCATCTTTGGGTAGTACGTTTTTCAAATAATTATTAAATACTATAAATGTGTCTTATAAAATATTTAGTGGGCAAAATTATTGTGTAGCAATAATTTATTTGATTAAAAAACAACTAATGACCAGCAAATGGAATATACACATTCAAATTCCTTCATTTCACATTTTCATTGTATATATGTTTTCTGAAATTGTTGTAAAGCTCTACTAAAAACATGAACGATGCAAACAATTCATACAAACTTTAATTATATAGGAAGCGGAGAAATACATTTAATCCTGCCAAGTTATAATATTATTGAAATTTGTTTCATAAATAATTGTTTTTAATTGAGGGCTTGAATGCAACGAGCTACGGGACGCCGGATTTGTATTCCTTGCCTCCCATTCGGAATAAACTAAAGCAAAAAGTTATCTACAACTCAAATTAAAAAAAAAACACTCGAAAAAGAAATGAGGGTATAGAGCTTGATGAAGAGCACAATTTGTATGTAGACATTTTTTTGTGATTTTAACTTTGTGAAAAACAAAATATATACTGCAAATTTCAAAGAGCGGAATTAAAATATTTTTAAAAATGAACTCGCCGCTTTCTTCCTTAAAAATTCTAAGATGCGTGTTTAAAAGAGTTAATTCTTTAACAATAAATCGACGTTTGTCAATACCTATTGAATACTATTCTTTTTCACGTTCGGCAGAAAAAAGGTTGGAGGAAGTTGTCCATTGCAAACAACGTCCCGTGGAGAAGTTGTTAATAAAAGTCGAAATGAATTTTTTCGAAAGTTTCAGGTTTTTCAAAGTGAAAAATGAGCTAACGTATTTTTTTTTAGTTTTGACCAATCTATTACAATTTTTTTCGATGCCCTTTGTTTGTATTTTCGGAACAATCAAACATTCAAATACTTTTCTCTATTGTTATAGCTTAGTTTATAATTTAACATATAAACTAATCTTTTCTAAAAAAATTAAAAAAGTGGATAATATAATGGCTTTTATTATTTATTATTCGTTTCCAAACCTACAGTATGTAAACTCATATAGAATTGAACTTTTGAAGTACCTTGAGAAAAAAAGAGTGAATCAGATTATCAGTCTCTTCCTGCCAGTCGTTCTAATTCTTAATTCCCAAGGCTTAAACTAGAAGGACTCAAATAGATTTGGCATATTCCAAACCTAAATCTAAATATGCGATTAAAAAATCGAGAACAGAAAATTCAAGACTAGGTACGCCTCTCTCCAGAAAAGAAAAATATGTCGACAGAGAACATTAAAATTTGCAAAAATATGCATATATTTTTAAAATATAATTTTTTATTAGAAATTAGATAATTAATGCTTCAATTGAAGCCTATGTTTTTTTAATCAGAGTAATGCGCCATAATTTTGCGTTCTTAAAAATAAATTTTGCAATCTGAATTTTCATGACTTTTGATATTTTTAATGATCCAAAAAAGGAATGTGTTTAGTTAGAAATTTTCCATTATAAGTATTCACAACTGAATTTCAAATTTCAATACTCAAAGTGGATACCTTTCGAATTTTAAACTTTTAACATTGAAAAATGTTTCATGCAGACACTTTTTATTCAAAAAGAGATGTGATCGGAAGTGATCACAATCCCCGAAAATAAATTTACAGTTAGGAGCCTTAAGTTTACAGTTTAAGGGTTCACCGAATAGGGTCAGGGATTATCTTCCTGTCGAGTCTTCTCTTCGTGTCAGGTTCAGGTCTTCTCCTGCCATTCATCCTCCTTCTCTTCGACCACGTGAAATTAAACTTAAAGAAATTAGAAATATTCTGCTTTTTCCCCAAACGATTCCGAACGGGCGATTCGAAATTCGAAAATACACTTTTCCTTTAGATGCACCTCTTTAAATAAAATAAAGATTTCAGGTCCTTGAGCCTACGCCATCTGAAGAACAAACTGTATTATTCGCATCCAATGGTAAATCATTTGCAATACTTGCGAGGAAAAATACAATCCTTTGTGGGATATATAATAAAAATCTCGAGATATTGGAAAAAAGAAAGGTAAACGACTTTTATCCACCCCGTTTGATTAATTTTGTTGAACGTAAATAAAATCAAGATTTGCGTAAAAAATCACCACCAAGTAAAATAACAACAACAGAGAAAGCAAATTTCTTTTCTCGGGAGAACTGTGGGTTTTCAACTTTTTTGGATTGACGTGAAAATTGTTGACCTATTTCAAGAAAATTTGTCTGCGCTTGCTTGGATTTGAGTGACGTTCATTGGCTACGGTGCGCGTCTGTACTTGATTTTTAAATACGTACGCGAACTAGGGCCAATGAGCGCAACACAGTTCAAGCATGCGCAAGTATTCTTGGACACCTGTTTGGAATAATAATCGAATCAAAATTCGAAGTCGATATACGAATCAACGCTTCTCATTTACCACCATATTTACCACCACCTTGCCACCCGTACCGTCGCAATACAGGGCGTCTGCTTATTCTTTATGATCGAATTCTTATTTAAATTTAAGCCTCTCCGCTTGTTATTTATTAACTATTTTCATTTCCATTTTGGAAAGGACATTTTAAAGCCTTCAAAGAATTTAAAGGAGCTATCTGGACCATTAAATATATCTACCTGAGAGCCTGCGGAGAATTTCTCAGAGCTTCTAAGAGCCTTGAGAATCTTTAGCATATACTCTGAGATTTCTATCGGTAGGGTTAGTATATTTTTAATTACAAGTTAATGTTTAAGCAATTATTCGTTATTAATATAAGCATCAACATTAAGTAATATTCCTATAAAGCATGGAATTTTTTCTAAGTTTTGTTATTATAGTCCATTGCTGGTCTAAAATGCGATAACAACTTTTTGAGATTTTGAAGTTAGGAATTAATTTGAGAATACAAGCGCGAACTGCTGGTCGCAGGGTTAGATAATTTTGGCCAATTTAATGTAAATCATTCGTACATCTACAAAAAACTATAAAATACTATTTTTTGCTATGAAAAGTTACGAAAATGTACTACAAAAACTTTACGAAAGTTAAGCTTTTCCTCATTTCTCTTAATACGAAAAAATACGTTTAATATGTTTAAAAATATGTTAAAAATATATGTTATATAATATATGTTATATGTTAAAATATATTAAAAATATGTTTTCATCCTACTTCTTTTTGATAAATTTTTAACTGCGAGCTGTTCGCTCTTTAATTGCAAAATGTAATATTAACAACAAAATCTTAATTATCTTATCTTATTAAAACACAATTTTTAAAACCTCCAACAACACAAATTTTCAAACAAATAATTCCATTTTCAACTAAAAAAGATCAAGTTTCAATCAAAACTATCAAATTTTAAACAAAAATAGAATAATTCAGTTTTTCGTTTATAAAAATTAATATTCAATTTAAAAAATCAAATTTTCTACAGGTTATTTAAAATTTTAATCAAAACAGGTGAATTTGATATCACATATTAAAAGTTTTAACAAAAAAGATGAATTTTCAATCACAAAGATTAATTTTCTATTTAAAAACATCTTTTTTAAGAAATAATATAATTTTCAACTAAATAAATTTTTAATACAAGAACAATATTATAAAAAGTATTTAAAATAAAAATTTATTTAAAATCAGGCAGGTTCTACACATTATATAGCAGAATCTTTCAACGATTAACATTTTTTTATAGTAAATTATGCAAGAAGTTTTTTTCCTATCTAAAACAAAAAAATCGAATTTGGGCACATGCGTTAAGAATAATAAGAAACAGATTAATTTTTTACCCATAACATTAATTTTCTACAAAAACTATCAGTTTTAAACCAACAATGATATAATTAAAATTTCCCTTAAATACATTGATTTATAATAAACAAACAAAAATCAAGAAAATAGTTGAATCTTCAATAAACAATATAAGATTTTAACAAACAAAATTAAATTTCTACCAAAAAGACGAATTTTCAACTAAAAAAATTAATTTTCAATTATAAAAATAATTTTTCATCCTAAAATTGTACATTTAAATTTTTAATGAAATAGCTGAATCCTCAGTCAAAAAGATCAAATTTCAAACAAATAGTGGAGTTTTGAACTAAAAAAATTAATTTTTAATTAAAAATATAAATATCTATAAACAGAAATAGGATTATTTCTTTTAGTTAAAAGCATTCATATTTAACAACAAACAATTAAATTTTCAACCAATTAGTTGAAATTTATCAAAATAGATGCAATTGATAATACATAGTTGAAGTTAAAGAATTTAATTTTTGACAAACGAAAGGAATGTGCAACTTAATAGTTTTGTTCTTAATCACAAAAATAAATTTTCAACCAAGATGACCAATTTCCTACCAAAAACCTGAATTTTTATCGAAGTATGTGCTTTTTCAAACAAAAGGTTGAATTTTCAACAAAAAAAGATCCATTTTTACTTTCAAATATCAATTATCTAGCATAAATGGTATAATCTAATTTTATCTTACATAAATTAAATTTTAACTAAAAATAAAGGAATTTAAAAAAAAAATTGAACCCTTAATGAAAAAGATGAATTTTCAGCCGCGAAGATTAATTTCCTAATTGAAAAAGACGATTTACAAAAAATTAAATTTTTAACAAAAAAGGATCTATTTTTTTGTAATGTCATTTTTCTAGCAAAAATGGTATAATCGAATTTTCTCTTAAATAAATTAATTTTTCGCAGAGAAAGGCATTTTAACAAAATAAGAGAATCCTCTAAAAAAAGATGAAATTTTAATTAGGAAGTTTGTTTTTCTACCAAGAATGACGAATTTTCAACAAAATTTTGAATTTCCAAATACTGTATGAAAACAGATGAATTTTTTTTAAAGAATTTGGTTTTTGGCAATCTGGAAAGGGATTTTTTAAAAATAACTGAATCCTTCATGAAAAATATTAATTTCAACCAAGAATATTACTTTTCTGCCAAAAATTACGTGTTTTCTGCAAAATCTAGAAAGTTTTAAAGAAATATATGATTTTTATCTAAAAAATATCATTTTTCAACCAAAAGTAATATAAATAAATTGTACCATTATAGAAATTAATTTTTAAAAATATGTATAGAAATTTCAAGAAAATAGTTGAATTTTCAATCAAAAAGGTTCGATTTAAACAGAAACACATGAAGCTTCAATTATGAACTTAATATTCAAAGAAAAAATGGGACGGATCAGTTTTTAGTTAAAAAAATTATTTTTAATTTAAATAAGTTTAATTAAAAGAAAATATCTGAGTTCTCTACCGAAACAGATTGTAATTAAAAATATCAATACATTTTAAACCAAAAATGGAAAGTTAAATTTTCACTTCAATAAATTAATTTTGAAAAAATTAGAATTGTCCAAAAAATTGTTGAATCATCAATCAGCAAGATGAATTTTCAAATAAGAAAATTAATTTTCTACTAAAAAAGACGAATTTCTAACAAAACCCATAAATTTTTAAACAATTAGTTAGATTTTTAACGAAAAAAGATCACACTTTAATTAAAAAATTTAAGTTTCTACTAAAAATGTCACAGTTAAATTTTCTGTTAAAAAAATTAATTTTCAAAAAAAAAAAAACAGTTTCATGAAAATTATTTCAAATGAGATCGAATCCATTCAACATTAGGTAGGTTCTGCACTTCGAGTCGCTGAATCGATCAGGAAAGGAATTATGTTGTTTTTAGATTAAATTTTAAGAGACCCTTTTTTTTGTTGTAAAATAAATTCTATGTTCAAAAGATTAATTTTTAACCAATAAGATTAAAGTTTTACAAAAAAGACGAATTTTCAACCAGTTAGTTGTTTTTTAAACTATAAGGGAACAGTTTTTTGAAATTTTTTGTTCAAAATATTCAACAATTTAGTTGAATGTTTTTTTCTGTCTTGACTGAAAATTGTTTGAATTCGACTACTTGGTTAAATGTTAAACTAATTGAGTGAAAATGGGTATTTTTTGTTCTAAAGATTCATCATTTTAGTTGAAAATTTAATTCTTTTGCTCAAAATTCTTTCTTTCTTTGGTAAAAAATAATCTTTTTTGTTGAACATTTCTCTAATTGTTTTAAGGTTAAACGACCTTTTAAAAATTAATTTTGTTGGTTGAAGATTCATTATTTTAGTTAAAAATTTATTTCTGGTTAAAAACTTAAAAATTTTCTTGAAATGCAGTTTTTTGTCCAATTCAGCTTTTACTGTTTTAAAATAATCATATTTTTTAGTTTTTGGTTGAAAATTTATCTACCTATTTAAAAGTTTAACTATTTTATTGAAATGTTAGTTGTTCGGATAAAAATGTGACTATTTGCTTGAAAATTCGTTATTTTTTTTAAACTAAGAATTAAACTTTTTCATTTTCAGTGTCAACGACTTTGTTAAAAATTTGGCTTTTCAATGAAAGATTTGCATTTACAACCGAGTGGTTTAACTTTTAATCAAATACTTAAATGTCCAACCTACAAATATAAATTTTAAACTGAATAGCCAAATTTTCAATCAAAAAAGATTAATCTTTAACAAAAAAGAGTTGCATTAAAAAAAAGAATTCCCAATGAAAACGTACTGGTGAACATCTTTAAAGAAAACAGAATTCGAACACACTATTAACATTTTTAAGCAGAGTTCAGAAAAAAAAGGATTCCCAAAAAAAAGAATGAAAAAAATAGTACATTTTATAACCAAAGAGATGAGTTTTCCACTAAAACTATTAATTTTTCATCTAGAAAAACGAATTTTCAATTGATAAAAAATTGTCAGTTAGGAAATCAAAAAATGTTTCCCAATCCTTAAACTTTTAAGTCAAAAAACTATTTTTCTGTAAATTACAGTTATAACACTTTTCCTCCCCATCTACCTCCATAAGCCATATTTTTCACAACACCTTCACCCCACATGGTAAGTTTTCAAGAATTTATTGGTACTTGTTTTTGTTGATAACAATTGTTATAACAAAAATTCTTATTTTTTCAGAGTGGCATGAGAGGCACAGAAGAAAGATTGTTTTGCGAGTCATTTTTTATAAGGCGATAATTAACAATTAGCTTTTCATATAAAATTTCGAGATATGCAGCCACACCTGTATAAATTTGCGTGCAATTATAATTATTTCTAAGCCTCTAAAACTTTTTTAACCAGAAATACTTTTTTTATAACCGCAATTTAAAATTCATGTGAGAATGAAGAAAAACAAAATCTTATACAGAACGCCTGTTCTGTATAAGATAACAACTATATGATGTCACATAAAACAATATAATCTGATAAGGAACTAAAATCTTCATTAGTTATAGTTATAATGAAATTCTTTATTAGTTTTTCCTCTTCAGTAAAGATGTTGACTGTTCCTGCTCTCGCATTGTACTCTGCGGTTATCTTGAATTCTATTAGTAAATATATTAAAATTATGTATCTATAATTTGAAGTAAATTTTGTTAAGCCTCACGCAAATCAGAATTTGTACGATTCAAATCTCATTCCATTCTAATTCCTATTTTTTTATAACTCTTTTTGAGTTTGTGCAAAAGAAGTGCGACTTTAATCTGCATTGTTAGGGTAAATAAAGAATTTGTGTGTTCAAAAAACTGAATTTAAAAAGTGTCTCTATTGATAGGAAATTCGTAGCAATGGAGAGGGTGTTTATCAGATGACCTTGAAATACGTGGAATGTTTTTAAATAACTTGAAATATTCGAAATTATTCAAAATGATGTAATTCTTTTCATATCACTTAAAACAAAGTTTATTTTATTCAATTCAGTTTTTTAAGCTACTTTGAATTCCCTTAATCCTTAATCCCGTACATGTATGTCGCTCAGTAGCATATCGCTCAGATCATTTCCTGCTAAAAATAAATTTTCTAAATATAAATAATAAATAAAAAATTGGTTCAGAGGAGGTGCGCCGGAAGAGAAAATTGAAATTCGGAAGGGAACAGGTAAGCAAATTTAAATCATCTATTTCTTGTTGCAGAGTTGAGTTTACAGTACGAGGGTTCATCTAATAATACGTCTGTTCCTGGTGTTCCTCGTGCCAGACCTTCTTATTCACCTGAAAGGCCTCTACCTCCTATCAGAAAGCATTCTCCCGGTTCTCCGGTCAGGGATTCTCTTCGTGCCGAACATTCTCTTCGTGGCAGGTCTAGGTCTCCTCCTGCCATTCGTTCTTGCAATGTAAGCCTAGCTCAACTTAGCCTTGAAGAAATGAGATCTGTTCGGCTTATTCCCCGCGCAAATCCGAACCGGAGATTCGAAATTCGAAGATTCACTTTTCCTCGCAGTTCACCACTTAAAATTAGAGGACAATATCAAGTCCTGCAGCCCATGCCAAGCGAAGAACAGACTGTATTATCAGCCTCTAATGGAGATGTCTTTGCAATATTAGAATTAAGAAATACAATTCTTCGTGGAATGTATACTGTCGATCAAAAACGGGCAAAAATAAACATGCACAGCGGCGAGGTTAAAGAGATGAGCTCAAAAGAAATCGAGGAATCTCCCTTAAGCAGGCATCGTCGAATGTCAAGCTATTTTCAGAAAATAATGGTAGTCGACTTTCGTCCACCACATTTATTTAAGTTTTTGTAAGCGTTAACAAAATGAAGATTTGTGGTAGCTAAAATCAAATTTATTAGCCCTTTTAACAAACAATTTTAACTGTAGGTGTGCGCTAATATTTTTTATGCTATTTTTGGAATTTGTAATATTTTTTGAATCATTTTAATCGCTGGAAATTTTGTGTAACGGCAAATATGCAGTACAAATTTCAAAGTTCTATGTTTCAAGACTTTAAAATATTATCAGTTTGTATAATTGAATAGATTTATGATAGAGAATTGTTTTTTTAATGAGTTTACTGAAACCACCAAATTCTGGCTTTTGAAATTCCGTTATCTTTATTGGTAAGAAACGTTTATAGAAAAGAAATAGAAGTAGATCAATATTTTTATATATTTTTTTACAAGGAAATAGTAAAATCTTACCGGAAGCATTTATGATGAAAGAACTTAAAAATAAATTACTTCGAAATTGAGAGCTAAAAAATATACGTAATACCGCCAAATTATTCTGATTTTTAATTTTTCCTTATAGATTATTTCTCTAAATTTTTTTGTCAAATTTAAATTCTAAAACTTTTTAATTTGATGAAAGTTGATGTGTGCGGGCGCGTGTGTATTTTGAGGTTATTTCTATTACATTTCTCTCCAATATTTTATTCTTAAGTGCCACTGAAAGCATCAATGCGACAGATGCCTACATTATCGGAATGACAGAAATCTGAACAACGATCCTAACCTCAAAATAGTGCACGTGCACAACATTTTTATTTAGCACGATAATTTTTTAAAAATTATTATCCCTAAAAAAGAGTTCAGGGTCATCCGCTATAATATTTTTTAGAATCTTCGAATTCAGCTTTTAAAAAATTTCCGTTTTTGTGGAAATAAAGCAGAGGGAACTGAACCCAATTTACTACAAAAAGCGGTTGATTTTCTACCCACAAAAAGATCAATTAAAAAAAAGTCACTTTAGAAACAAATAGTCAAATTAAAAAAAAAAAACATTAATCTTCAACCAGACTGTTGTGTTTATGATCAAATAGTTGAAAATCAAAGTAAAAAGGATTAATTATAAATAAAATAGTTAAACTTCTAATCAATTAACTTAAATATTTTACCCAATAGTGAAATTTGAAAGCAAAAACGCGATTTTTTAAGCTAGTTCAATTTTTAACACAAACATTTTAACTTCCTGCCTAAACTGTGAATCTTTCACAGATTTTTGTTAACAAAATGGTTTCAGGGTAATTTTACAAACCTCGAATTATTAAATTTCAGAACATTGCCACGTTTTCCGGGTCAACTTTTGACAATTTTCTAGAACAAATTTACAACATATAATGTCTACAGAAAACGTTTTTTAACAAAATTTTATTATTAAAAAAAGTTATTAATATGTAACATTAAAAAATCAGCAGGTTCTGGCAATCATTTAAATCTTTTGAAAATTTCCCAGAACACTTAAAACAAAAATCACTTGAAATTTTGAACTCAATTCTATATCACAGCAGTAAATTGTTTACAATATAATTTCCAGAAAGAATCTTTTGCACCCCTGAATTTCTATTAAAACATATAAATTTTCAACGTAAAAAGACAAATTTTCAATAAAAATGAATGACCTCTGAACAATCGTTGAATTTTGAACCAAATAATACAATTTTCTTCTAAAAATATATTCGTCAGGAGGAAACAACTACAACCGTATCCACTGATAATTTTTTTTATTTTCTCTAACACTGTGCATTTTAGTTTGAATAAGCCAAAGTTACCCAAGTAATTAGGATAAAAATTAATAATAAAATATATTAAAAATTGTGTTAATAAAGTTTCCAATATGAATTTTTTAAATAAGTTGAAAGAAGATATTTTATACTTTTTAAAACCTTGCCGGATTACATTATACCATCAATCTCTGATAGCTGGCAATGTTTAAAAACCACTTTACCCATACATTCAATCTTAAATAGTATTATCAAGGCTCAGAAGACTTTTCAATATTTATTTCACAAAATTCTATAAAGTACTATGTAAAAAAAGTTTCTTATTATATTTTTCTATGAATATCTGTTTTCCTAAATCCTTGTGCAACTTTGGTTTCAAAAATTTATGTAGATTTACTTGTCTAATAGGTTAAATATATTAAACATTTTAATATCATTTCTAAAGAATTAATTTGATTTTTTGCCTAAAATATGAGTAACTGATAAAGATCTCCTTGATACCTATCAAATGTAAGATAACGATTGTAGATTACATATGCCGAAAATAATCTGATGTGGGACTAGAATATTCATCAGTTAGCTTCTTAATTAAATTCTTTATAAATACATTAATTACTTTTTCTTCGAATCAAAGAAAATGAATATTTATTCTGCTCTAGTTTTGTATTTATCGGCTACCCTGAATTTTATTGGTAAATATAATTATATATCTATACAGTAGAACGTCGATTATCCGGTCTTTGATTATCCGAGGTTCCGCGTTATCCGAGGCAACGGGATTCATCCAAGCACTCCGAATTAACCTAGGTGTATGCTTGAATAATACGGAGAATCATTAATAAAACAGATACAGCTGCTATTCTTAATTCTGAATGCGTGCAGTAGTTTGCAATTATCAATAAATTAATAAATTATTAAAGATAAATCCACATATTAAGTTGTTTACTTTCATTTGCTGAATATTTATATTTATTTTTCTATTTAAAATACATCAAAAATAAATAAATCTTCCGAATTTTGTAATTATTCCGTATTATCCGAGTTTTCTCTTATCCGAGTTATCTCCTCTTCACATTACCTAGAATAATCGAGGTTCTACTGTAATTTTAAATACTTTCCTTGCACCCTTCCTTGCTTTCGTTTTTTTTACAACTTCTAGATGAAATGAACTAGAACTGTACGAATTTTTTTCATAATCGGGTAAAATACAGTAAAACTCTTCTATAGTGCCGATTTTGTGGCTGATGGTGGACAGTTACATAATTCTGCAGCGCGATGTCAATTTTTGGAATCGCTCTAGAAAGGAGGGATATTGAAGGGTCTCACTGTACTTAGGAGACATCCCTAAAACATAAATTCTAAGATAAAAACTTTAGCCGGCTCTTTTAAGCGAAATTTAGATCACAGCAGGTGTGCCCGAAAATTAAAATAAAGTCAACCTGTTGAATAATGCTGCAATCGGGCTTGTACGGGAATAAACTTTTCTTGAAATCGACCACGCACGAACTTCGGAAGCCGTTTCTGAACAGTGCCGCACTGGCATTAATGTTTCGCTCATGAGTAAAAGTGTAAATGCCTATAAAGTATCATCCACAGACTAATTTGCCACATTAGAGCGGGGTCTCACAAAACCTACGGTTAATAATGTGTAGAGAAATGTCTTTTTCTAAAAGTACATATGGTAATGTTTTCGTAACTTTTTGGTTGAGAATTCTTGAATTTTATTAAAATTTCGTCTTTCTGTAGTAAATTCACCTTTTGTAGCTCAAAATTCAGCTAATTGGTTGAGAATTCTTAAATTATATTAAAAATTTGTCTTTCAGTAGTAAATTAATTTTTTTGCAGAAAAATTCATCTTTTTAGTACAAAATTCTACTTTTTGTTTGAGAATTCTCAATTTTTTTTTAAAATTCGATTTTTGTTTTGTTAGAAATTAAAATCCAGGTTTTAACGTTGATCTAGTTTCTTAACATATAAAAAAATTAATTATATTTTTCTTAAAAATTCAACTTTGCGGTTGAGAATTACTGATCCTTATTGAAAAAAACTCTTTTCTTTTGTTAAAAGTTAAACAGCTATCCCTCAAAGTTGAATTACATTCTTAAAAACTAAAAAAAAGTGTGATCTCTTTCTTACAATTTTACAATTTTTACAATTTTTTTACAATTTTTCTTACAATTCTTAAATTTTATAGACAATGCGTCGTTTTTGGCAATAAATTAATCCTTCTGTTTGAAAATTCATCCTTTTTAGATAAAAATTCAACTTTTTGCTTGAGCATTCTTGAATTTGGTGAAAAATAAGTTTTTTCAGTACAAAATTAATTCTTTCGTTAAAAATTGAAAAAACAGAGGTTGGTGTTAAACTACTTCCTCACCATTCAAAAAAATCTTCTTGCCTAAAAATTTCAATTTTTTGGTAGAGAATTCTTGAATTTGATTAAAAAATCCTCTTTTTTGTTAATAAATTTCTCTTTTTCGTTGAAAATTTAACAGCTAAGTTTTAGGGGTGAATTCCTTTCTCAAAAACGCATTTTTTGGTTGACGATTCAAAATTTCAGTAAAAAATGCATTTTTTAAAATTGATATTTTAAACTTTTTTGAAAAGAATTTCTTTTTTCGTTGTTAGAAAATTACTATGGTAATTGCAAATTCACCTATTCCACTGTTGGTCGAAAATTGATATTTTCAAAGTAAAAATTCAACTTGTAGTTTAAATTGAGCTATTTTATTAAGTATTATTATTATTTTTGAAAATTAATCTAGTTTAACTGAAAATTCGTCATTTTGTATTAAGTTACCTTTCTTAGTTTAAAAATTCAATAATACCCGGATTAACTGTCGCATAAAATTTGATTAGGCACATTTTAACAATTACTTGAAATCGGGTTTTACCGAAAGGCTACGTTACACTCGATGCGAAGGGGGTGGCTCATAACCAAATCAACGGTAGAGGTTTCAATATGGCCAGTTGAAAAGCAGTGTGTGTCGCGTCCTACTCTCTGATAGTTTTGATAAATTGTGAACTATTTTATAGAATTTGTTTATGATGGATGGGCTATTGAGTGTCCAGGAATTTGGATATCAGATATTTATAATTCAAATTTGAAAAAAAAAAACAATTTTTACTGAGATTTGATTGACAATAATATCCCGTGTGGGTTTCTTACATCTACATTTATGAAATATTTGGAGTACTGATTCTGTGAATTGATCATTTGGAGTACATTTGTGCTGTTTATTTGGAATTAAAGTGACTTTTTAAAGGATGCTTTTAATGAGAAGCTCATTAATATAATCGCACTCTGAGTATCATTGATGTGATACGTATGTGTGAGGGTAAGATTGTGATAGGTGTGTCTGTGAGGGACAATGAGTTAGCATAAGAGTGGACAAACATCCTTACGTCTACCGGAAACTAAAGTCTGAAATTGTTCAAGGAATTTTCTTCATTGTAGTGAACTATAAAAATGGCTGATAATAGTGAAAAAATCTACTCACTGTGCAATTGGATAAGTGTAACTATGCAAAATGTGTTGATGAAAAGGAAATTATTTAACCGTCAGATATTTATAGATGTTCTGGCTGTCAAAAAAACATACCACAAAGCTTGTGGATCTATAATGAGGAAAAAGAAAGATGGGCAACTTGTTGTTTTGTTGTGGATCTCGCGCTGCATCACCGGCTAATTCTAATTTGACGAACAACGATGAATTAGCAGTTGTGGCCTTCGCATCACTAAAAGACATGCTAGACAAAAGATTAGATCGATTGGAAAATAAAATTGATACACGTGGAGAGGCCATAGATAAGAGATTCGAGGAATGAGAACTTCGTATCGATACCATTCAAAAAGATCATGTTACGATGGATGAGAAAATAGCTGTTATGAATAAAAGATTCTCTACACTCGAAGAAAAAACGGACATTATTAGAATCGCATCGAATGAAATATTGCAGCAATAGAAATGCATTCAGGAGAAAGCAGTTTCAACTCATGTATGGAAGAAATGGAGGAGAGAAATAGCAGGAAAAATAAATTAATAATATTTGGAGTAACTGAAAATGATGGAAAGGGAAAGGATGATGACAACAAAAACAGTGAGTACGAGAACTTTATCAAAATAATGAGCAGTGTAGATGTGAAGTTTGATATGAGAGGAAAACATTTATATAGAATTAGCAAATTCTCACAGAATCAAATCAACCCAAGGCCAATAAAATTAATATTGGAGAACGAGCAACAGGCGAAATATCTGCACAAAACAATATCATTGGCTTTGAAGGACAAGGCGAGGAGAGAGATACCACCAGGAATGACATGCACGCCAGATCGGACAAGGATGCAGAAGGAAGAACTGAAAATTCTGTATCAGGAACTGACGGAAAAAACGCTGCAAGGAGAGCCAAATCTCAGAATTGCTTATCGGCAAGGTACACCGACAATAATAAGCAATGAAGGCAGGAAGATAGCTCAGAAGGAGGATTAAATCACCAATCTAGAAAGAAGATAGCAATATATTATCAGAATGTTAGGGGGATAAAGACAAAGATTGAACAGGTTTGTTTATTTACTTTAATGAAATATTTGATAATAAATACATATGTTATAGAGATGATAGGGCGGGGAGAATAGGTGGGGGCACGCTGATTGCTATCAATACAGAATTAAAATCAAAAGAAGTATCTCTAACAAAATTGTAAGGGCTCTGTCCAAATATTAATATCAATACATCCAAAGGGTCCGGTGAAAATTTCTGGCCAATGATCATTATTATCTATATTCCACGTCAGATAAATATAGTTGATTTTGTTTTATTTACGAAGGAAATGGCAATGTTAGGGACAATGTACCTAATAAAATTTTTAATTGGATGTTATTTTAATATAGGTAAATGTATTGACTGGGACAGGGATGATAATTCTGACAATAAAATAAATAGCCTCAGAGTACTTGCTGATACTATTGACCTCTTCCAATACAACCACATCAGAAATGAAAATTTAAAATGTCTAGATTTAGTTTCTTCAAATACTGAATGTGTAATAAACTCAACAAAAGACGTGAGGGTTCAAGAGGATGGGTACCACCCTGCATTAAAAATTGACTTGGAATGTAAATCAAATGTAAATCTTCTAAAATCAGTATCCGATCTGGTTTTTGAACGAACTAAAGAATTATATAAAAATAAAAGAAAAACTTAGAAAGAAATACAACAAGTCACCTGCAGATTTAGATATACTTAACAATGTGTCCAGAATAGTAAAAAGATTATCATACAATGATTTAAAAAATTATTTAACACATGCAGAAAACTCAATAAAAGATGATCCACGAAAAATATGGAATATTACTGATAAACTAAATAATGAAACTAGAATTCCGGGAATTATGATAAATAAGGGTACTGAATTTTGTGAAGAAAATGAGATTGTTAGAGAGTTTGCAGAATTTTTTGATGATCAATAATAATGACATTGGAAATCTTTATAATGAAATAGGCTATGATCTATTGGGTGATAAAATGCTAATTGTTGCATCCCAAGTTGAGAGTGCAATAAAAAATCTATCGAGTAAACAAACCGCTGGAAGTGATCTGATTCCGAGTTTTCTTGTAAAAGATTGTTATCCAATTATAATAGAACCGCTTGCTTATATACTTAATCTTGCTTTGACTTCCGGAGTTTATCCAACGAAATGGAAAGAAACCCGTATCTGTCCAGTCTTTAAAGGTGGTGATAGATCGGAGATAAACAATTATCGACCAATATCTATCGTTAATAACTTTTCTAAAATATTTGAAATATGCATTGCCGAAGTACTTTTGTCATATCTAAAACCTAGCTTGATAAATGAGCAACACGGATTTGCGCCACTAAGATCGACTGTAACTAATATTGCAGAATTTATGGAATATACGTCTGATGCGCCAAAGGATAAGGAACAAGTTGATGTTATATATTTGGACTTTTCAAAAGCATTTTATAGGATCAATCATAGAATCTTATTAAGAAAACTACGTAATCTTAACTCGAAAGAGTAGAAAAAAAAATTCCTTAGATACTTAGTGTAGAAAGTTGATAGATTTATCCAGAAAGAGGAAGCAACTATTTAAACCTTTATAACAAATTTAATATAATGTCGCTGGAAGAGAGAAGGTCAAACTTTTTTTTGAAATTCCTTTACAAAATACTGTATGATAAAACAGATTGCCCATATCTTTTAAATAGACTGCAAATTAGAGTGTCTGAGTTTGAGTCCAGATTGCAAAAACCATTTTATATTACCGCTGGAAATGTACATAATTCGCCGGTTCAAGAAATGTGTTTAAGAAGGAATTATTTTTGTTTAAAGCACAGCACAGAGTTTGATTTGTTTTACTCTTCCATGAGTAGCCTCAACGAGATTGCATATAAGTTTATATTAAATAAGAGAGCATGCAAGTAGTTACTCAAAGTGTATAGATAGCCTTTTATTGTGCAATTTAGAGTGCCTAAGTTTGAGTCTAGATTGAAAGATCATTTTATACTACCGCTGTGAAATTTATATAATTCATCGGTTCAAAAGATGTGACTGTATGATTTTTGTTTAAATTACGGAAACAATTTTGATTTGTTTTACTCCTCCATTGGTAAACTCAATAATTTAGAAAATAAGTTCATTTAAGTAAGAGAGCATATGAGTAGTTTTGCAAAATGTAAAGATGTGTCAGAAAATAATAGCCCAGAAAAATAAAATCTTCTATTTCTTCTTGCAGAGCTGAGTTCACAGTTTGAATGTTTACCAAATGGCGCCCCCATTCCTGGCGTTCCTCGTTTCGGACCTTCTTATTCTCCCGAAAGGACTCTTTCTCCTGTCAGAGCACTATTTCCGGGTTCTCCGGTCAGGCCTTCTCTCTCTGCCGAGCCGTATCATCATGCCGAGCCTTCTCATTCTGCCGAAACATCTCATCCTGCCGAGCTTTCTCATCCCACCGAACTGTCTCATCCTGCCGAGCCTTCTCTTCTTGCCAGGTCCAGGTCTCTTCTTGGCAGTCGGTTTCCTTTTTTACGCCTAGGTGAACTTAGAGTTAAAGACATGAAATATGTTAGGCTTGTTCCCCACGCGAATCTGAACCAGCAATACGAAATTAATAGGTACGCTTTTCCTCGAAATGCACAAATCCGAATAAAAGAAAACAGACGACTTGTACCCATACCAACCGAAGAACAAACTGTATTATCAGCGCCAGATGGCTACGTCTTTGCAATATTCGACAGAAGATCTACAATCCTTCGTGGAATATATAAAGACGGTATCAAAAAAAGAGTGAAGTTTAACATGGTCAGCGAAAATTTAGAACAGATGACTCCAAAAGAAATCAAGGAATCTCCTGCAGGCAAGAATCGCCCAGTCTCAAAAAATTTTGAAAAAATATTGTTAGACGACTTTTGCCCATAACATTTTTTAAATTGGTTTCAACTTTAAATAGAATCAAAACTTTGTGTAGCAAATCGTTAGTTATAAAATTTCGAAAGATGTCATAAAAGAGAAAAATAATTCCCCGATGTTTATTTACTTCTATAGAAAATTTATTAGTACTCATGAGCACAAAAAATTTAACCAAGCTTGCGCGTTACATGGCTCACAAATCGACAGAGAGCTGAAAAACGATCTTAACCTCAAAATAGTGCGCAAAATGGTTTCAAGATAATTTTACAAAAATCGAATTATTAAATTTCAGGACATTGCCATGTTTTCCGGGTCAACTTTTGACACATTTTCAGAACAACTTTACAACATTGCTATCAAAAATTTTAACTTATATTAATTTTAAAGCGTTGTCCCGTTATTAACATAACTTCTAAAGAAAATGTTTCTTAACAAAATTTTAATATAGTACAAAAGTCATCAATATGCAACATTAAAATAATTAGCAGGTTTCGTCACTCTTTTAAATCTTTTGAAAAAATTCCCAGAAAACTTGAAACAAAAGTCATTAAAAAATTCGAACTTAATTCAATATAACCGTATTGTACTGTTTGCAATATAATTTCCAGAAAAAATCTTTTGCACATAAAATCATTAATTAATTCGAAGGTTGAAAAGGCTTTCCGGCTATTATTTTATTTTTAACAAAGTTTTTAAAATGAGTAAAAAATTTAATAATATTTTATAATCGCGTTTTCCAGGTTTTCCAGGTTCTGTAGCAACCCTGAATTTCTATTAAAACTATTTCTATAGACTATTTCTATAGTCAGCTTAGCTGCATAGTGGAAATTTTTTGCTTGGGGGTACTTAGGGTCGTTAAGGAACGAAACATTTGAAAAACACCTATTTCGCTTTAAAATTAGTAACTCGGGGATTTTTGGGATTGCTAAGCATGAATATGAAATCAAAATTTCAATTTTTCATGATCCAAGATAGAGATTTCAATATATGTTAAATTTTTTTTTGATCTGCCATCTAGGATTATGAAAAATTAAAATGTTGATTTCAAATTCATTTTCAGCGTCCCTAAAAACGCCCGAGTTATTTATTTTTAAGCCAAGTATAGGTTTCAAAAAATTTTGATCCGCCATCTTGGATTTGCCATCTTGGAATTGAAATATTAAAATTCTAGTTGCAGATTCGTGCTCAGCAACCCCAAAACCAGCCGAGTAAGAATTTTCATTAAAAAATAACCAAATGAAAAATTTGTGCATTAAAGGGTTACAAAAAGATACATTTTCAACGTGAAAATACGAATTTTCAATAAAAAAGAATGATCTCTTAAGGCCACATGAAGACTGGGTCACGTGACGAGATTCCTAACTTACCGCCACTTTTTTTATTTTCCAACTTTTTTCTCACGAAGCGCCACATCGAGTGGTTCGCAATAAGAGAGGCGGATCTGGTCCTAAACTTTAATAATTATGAAAAAAACAAAAATAAATTATTTTCAACAAAAAATCTACATTTGGGACCAAACCCACCATTCTTAGTGCTTCTTGTTTAGTATCCCAAATTTTCAACTCGATGTCGCGTTTCCTGTGAAAATAAGTTGGGAAATAAAAACAGTGGCGGCAAGGTAGGAATTTGGCCACGTGAGCCACTAATCACATGGCCTTAACAATCGTTGAAGTTTGAAAAAAATAATTTAATTTTCACCTAAAAATATATTCGTATGGAGGAAGCAACTGCAGCAGTTTCCACTGATAATTTTTCTTATTTTCTCTAACACTGTACATTTTTTTTAATAAGCCAAAGTTAACTAAGTAATTAGGAAAAGTATTAATAATAAAATATATAAAAAATTGTGTTGATGAAGTTTGCAATATAAAGTTTGTAAATAAATTTGAAGAAGATATTTTATACTTTTTAAACCCTGGCGGAATTACATTATACTGTCAATCTCCCATACCTAGCAAAATGTAAAAACCATTTTACTTATACATCCAACCCCAGAAAGTATTATAAAGGCTAAAAAGACATTTCAACATTTATTTAACAAAATTCTATCATGTTCTATACAGGGTGTCCCATAATTAACTGTACTGACTTGCATGGCTTCATAAACAAAGAAATAATAAGCCAAATCTTCCTTTGGCTAAAATGTATTAAAGTATTAGTTTTTGAGTTCTGAACTGATTAATCTCGGCCAATCGGGACCGCCGCGTACGTGTGTGAGAGAGAAGCCAACGTTGCGTTAGGGACCGCTTCCTCTCCACTCCTCGGCCACGGACACTAACCCAAGGTTGACTTCTCTCTCACGCACGTATTCGGCGGTCCTGATTGGCCAAGATTAATCAGTTCATAACTCAAAAACTAATATTTTAATACATTTTTGCGAAAGCAACTTTCGGTTTATTTTTTGTTTGTTTATGCAGACATGCAAGTCCGGACACTTAGTTCTGGGATACCCTACATAAAAAAAAAGGTTCCTGATATATTTTGCTATGAATAATTTTGTCCTAATTCCTTTTTCAACTTCGGTTATAAATTTTAATGTCATTTATAAAGAATTAATTTTATTTTATGGCTAGAAGATAACACTCTAAAATTTGAGTAACTGATAAGGACCACCTTGAAGCCTGTTAAATGTAAGATAACGACTGTAGATTACATATACCGAAAATAATCTGATGTGCGACTACAATATTCATCAGTTAGCTTTTTAATTAAATTCCCTATAAATACATTAATTACTTTTTCCTCGAATCAAATAAATGAAGATTGATTCTAATCTGGTTTTGTATTTAGCGACTACCCTGAATTTTATTGGTAAATATAATTATGTATCTATAATTTTAAGTACTTCTCTTGCTTTCGTTTTTTTTACAACTTCTAGATGAAATGAACTGGAACTATACACATTTTGTTCACATTCGGATAAAATACAGTGAAACTCTTCTATAGCGCCGATTTTGTGGCTAACGGTGGGTGGGTACTAACTCGTTACATTACCCCGCGCCGCTCCTGTTACACAATCCTGCGGCGCGACGTTAATTCTCGGAAGGCTTATAGAAGGGAGGGCTATTGAAGGGTCTCACTGTACTTTGGAGACATCCCCAAAACACAAATTCTCAGAAACAAACTTTAGCCGGCTCTTTTAAGCAAAATTAGATCACAGCAGGTGTGCCGGAAAATTAAAATACAGTCAACCTGTTCAATAATGCTGCAATCGGGCTTGTACGGGAATAAACTTTTCTTGAAATAGGGTAAAAGTGTAAATTCCTATAAGGTATCATCCATAGACTACGACGCCACTTTAGAGGGGGGAGGAGGGTCTCACAAAACCTACGGTTGATAAGGAAATTTCTTTTTCTAAAATTACATATGGTAACGTTTTCGTAACTTTGCGGTTGAGAAATCTTGAATTTTATTGAAAATCCGTCCTTTTTCTTCGAAAAATAATCTGTTCGTTTAAAAATTAATATTTTTTTGTTCAAAATTTGACTTTATGCTTGAGAATTCTTGAATTTTGTTAAAAATTCGTTTCTTTCGTTTAGAAATTAAACAGCTAGGGTTTAAAGTTGAACTAAAATCTTAAAAACTAACAAATATTTTAATCTTTCCCAAAAAATTAATTTTTTGGTTGAGAATTTTTCAATTTTATTTAAAGTAGTAGTGAAATAATATTTTTTAGTTGAAACTTCGACTTTTTGGTTAAAAATGTAAGAACTAAGTTCCAAAGTTGAACTCCTTTCTCAAAAATGAAATTTTTGGTTGACGATTCAAAATTTCAGTAAAAAAATTATCTTTTTAGTTATAAATCTCACGCTCAGAGCAAAAGCGAACTAAAAAAAAAAAAAGGACGGGAAAGAGAAGTAAAAACACGCGAGAGCAAAAACGACCAAAGAATTAGCGAGAGGAAAAGCGACACAAGAATGAAGGGAGAAGATTCCTCCCCACTTTGCTGCTGGAAGATCAGCCTCGTATGAAGCCGAAAATGCGCGAGCATGAACCGAGCTCGCCCCACTTTACGAATGACAATTTAATCAGCTGCTCCTCAAATTTATTCTGGTTTTAAAATCGTGAGTTACCGTAGAATCATTACATTTGTTGCGAAGAGGAAAATATTATTTACTGTATGTAAATATACATATAGGAGACAAGATTTCCGGGCCTAAAATGACTATAAATACATTTTATTACTGAAAATTTTAGTTTATACCTAAATTTCCACTTGAAAAAATGAATTTTCAACTTTAGTTAATTTTAATTACATAATTTAATTCATTAATAATAACCTAAGTTTTCGTAAAGAAAAAAACTTTCCAACAAAATTGTTCAATTTTCAAAATTTAGAAACGAATTTTAAGTTAAAGTAAAAATATTGAATCAAAAATAACTAGTTAAATGTTTGGATAAAAAATTGAGTCTTCAACAGAATAGTTCAATTTTGAAACAAAGAAATTAACTTTCAAGTGAAAAAGTTTAATTTTTAACAAAAAATGAGACAGTTCAATTTTGAGTTCAAAAAATTAATTTTGAATCAACAAAAAAATCGAATTTAAAACAAAGGTAAATTATCCAACAGTAAACAAATTATTAACCACAAAAAAAAACAAAGTTTCAAGAAAATATAAAAAATTTCAAGCAAAAAATTTGATTTAAAAACAAATAATTTAATTTTTAAAGCAATAATTTTCTACTACCAACATAAATTCAAAATTTACAAAATCAAGATTGTAACAAGAAAAAAAACGAATTTTGAACAAAACAGATCAATTTTTAACGAAGAACGGTTACATTATTAGTGAAAAAAATAAATTTCTAACAACAAATAAAAGGTTTTCAATAAAATAGTTTAATTTTCAACAAAATACATCAACTTTCAACCATATAGATTTTTCAACTAAAAAGATCAATTTTTATCGGAAGATGAAACGTTTAATCTATATTTAAAAACATAATCTCAAACTATATTAAAAAAGTTTTACAAAAAGGATGAATTTTCAACGAAAGAAATGAATTCTTGATTAAAATAGATGAATTTTTAAAAAATAAGAATAATTCTCTACCAAAAGAAAAATGAATTTCTAACAGAGGCAGTTTAATTTTCAAGACAAAAATTTCAGGAAAATTATTCATTTAAAATTTTTTTTTAATTTCAGCCGAAGGTCGAATTAAGCCGAAGGTTTAATTTCCATTTTAATGCAAAAAAATCTTTAATCAAATAGTTAAATTTTCAATGAAAAAAGAAAAAAATTTTCGACGGGAAAAAATAAATTTTTAACACAAAATTAAACAATTAAATTCTCAGTTGATTTTTTTTCAGCCAAAAAGCAATCATATTCTCAACAAAATAGTTAAATTATCAACAAAAAATTAATTTTTAACGTCAAATATAAACTTTAGCCCAAGGATGAAACAGTTAAATTTTTAATTTAGTAAATCAATTTTGAACAACAACAAAAACAATCAAATTTACAGTAGAATAGTTAAATTTTTAAACACAGAAGTAAATGGATAAAAAACTAGAATAATATTCTAATATAACAAGATGAATTTTTTACCAATGAAATTAGTTTTATCTAAAAAAAAACGAATTTTGTAGCAAACACGAAAGCAATTTTTAACTTTAGAAATGAATTTCAATCTAAAATATAAGTATTCAACCAAAAGTGGAATAGTTAAAATTGACTTTTTAACAAAATAGTTTAATTTTTAACGAAAGAAGTTAATTTTCAACTGAAAATGATACATTTTTAGCCAAAACTGGAAGTTAAATTTTTAGTTAAAAAAATTCAACTATCTGTTTAAAATTTTTTGATAAATTCGTATTGCTTTTATTTTTTTTATTAAAAATGTTAAATTTGGCATTCATGGTTGAAAATTCACCTATTTTATATATAATTAGTTTTTTGCAAATTAATTCGGTTGAAATTTTGTTTATTTTAGAAGAATTCAATTATATGGTGGAAATATTGTCTTCTTTGCAACAAATGTAATGATTCTACTGTAACTCAGCATTTTAAAACCAGAATAAATTTGAGGCGCAACTGATTAGATCGTAATTCGTGAAGTCGGGCGAGCTCGGTCCATGTTCGCGCATTTTCGGTTTTACGCGAGGCTGGTCTTCGCAGCAGCAAAGTGGGGGAAATCTTCTCCCTTCATTCTTGTGTCGTTTTACCTTTCGCTAATTCTTAGGTCGTTTTTGCTCTCGCATGTATTTACTTCTCTTTTCCGCACGTTTTTTTTAGTTCGCTTTTGCTCTGAGTGTATCAAATTAAACTACTTTGTTCAGATCTCCTTTTTTTGTTGTTGAAAAATAACTCTGGTAATTCAAAATTCACCTATTCGACTGCTGGTCCAAAATGGATATTTTTAAAGTAAAAATTCAACTTTTTGTTCAAATTGTACAATTTTATTACCAATTACTTGTTTTAAATTATTCTAGTTTATTAGTTGAAAAATCGTCTTTTGTATTGAAAATTCAATAATTTATTAAGCGCATCGACTATTTGGTACAAAAGTCATTTTTGTTTGTAATCAAATTTTTTTTAGTTAAATGTTAAACTTTGCTTAAAACTTAACCTTTATTAGTTTAAAAATGCAATAATACCCAGATTAACTGCCGCATAAAATTCTATTAGGCACATTTTAACACTTATTTAAAATCGGATTTTACCGAAAGGCTACGTTACTCTCGATGCGGGAAGGGGTGGCTCATAACCAAATCAAAGCTTGTAAATGAGGGCACAGAGGTTTAAAAATTAAATCCAAACTTTGGGCGAGTAGGTGAAAGCACAGGTGTGGGGGTAGAACCCGAGCTCCGATTACAATTAACGGCACTATTGAGAGTGACACTTTTGAGAAGGTGGACTGTATGCCGGAAGAGAAAATTAAAAGTTGGCACAATATGTCAAAAAATAATATTTCAGAAAGATAAGAGTTTCTATTTCTTCTTGCAGAGCTGAGTTCACAGTTTGAATGTTTACCAAATGGAGCCCCCATTCCTGGTGTTCCTCGTTTCGGACGTTCTTATTCTCCTGAAAGGACTCTTTCTACTGTCAGACCAGAATCTCCAGGTTCTCCGTTCAGGCCTTTTCACCCTGCCGAGCCTTATCATCATGCCCAGCCTTATCATCATGCCGAGCCTTCAAATTCTGCCGAACCGTCTCATCCTGCCGAGCCTTCTCTTCTTGCCAGGACCAGGTCTCCTTTTGGCACTCACGTTCCTTTTTTACGCCTAGGTGTACTTAGAGTAAAAGATATGAAATCTGTCAGGCTTGTTCCCCACGCGAATCTGAACCAGCGATTCGAAATTAATAGGTACACTTTTCCCCGCGAAGCAGAAATTCAAGTAAAACAAAACAAACGACTTGTGCCCATACCAATCGAAGAAAAAACTGTATTATCAGCGCCAGATGGCTACGTCTTTGCAATATTCGACAGAAGATCTACTATCCTTCGTGGAATATATAAAAGTGGCGTTCAAAAACGAGTGAAATTTCACATGGGCAGCAATAATGTAGAAGAGATGACCTCAAAAGAAATCAAGGAATCTCCTGCAGGCAAGGAACGCCCTATCTCAAAAAATTTTGAAAAAATAATGTTAGACGACTATTGTCCATAAAATTGTTTAAATTGGTTTTAAAGGTAAATAAAATCATGATTTTAGGTAGCAAATCGCCGTCAAGTACAATGACAATAATAAGAGAACACAAACTATTTTCTTAAGAGAACTATGCATTTTCAATTTTTCTTTGATTCACGGCGCAATTCTTAACCTATTTTAATGAAGGTTGGATGAAATCCGTAAAATGGAAATGAGAATCGCTCGATTTCTGCCTAAAAAATTAACACGTTGATGTTTAAAACAATTTTATCAGAAATTTGAACTTAAATCATTATAATCAATACAATTTCCCAAAAAAATTCTTGTACACAAAAATTATTATTATTTATGTAGTAAAAAAATTAATATTATTTAATAGTAATAGGATAACATGTATCCGCACTCATTCGATGTGTTAGAATGAAATTTAATTAATTTTTATGTGTCAAAATGACTGAAAAGAATATTATATTCGGAATTTTTAATTTTCCCCACCATTAATATTAAAAGACCAGAATTTTAATGTTGTACCATTTTGAATATATAATAGAATAAAGATTTGATATTTCTGTTCCTAATTACGTGGTTAATTTTCCTATATTAAAAAGAAAGCATGATTCGCATATCGTTACCAATTCTACTGCGCATTTCTTGCGTCAGCAATCATTATCGCATCTGCTTACATGGCCGATATGAATATTTAGAAAATTCTTTTATTTTTATATTATTTTAGTTGCATTTTCGATTAATACCTTTCCGACGACTTTTTTCTATAATGCTTAGTAAATTCCCAAGAATTATTTATTATTCAAATAATTTTCATTAACAGATTCAGAGTTTGGACTTTTTTCAACGAATCTGATCAATTAGCTGCAGGTATTTGCGAATTTACAATAATGATAAATTCTAATTTACTGGTAATTTAATAGTATAGTATAATATAATATTGTCTAAGAATATCTTTCCAATTAACTCTTTATATGATGCTGTGCTAATTTTCATTGTAAATTAAAAAAATTATTAATTATTTAATAAATTTCAATCAAAAAATTAAGAGTTTGGCTGTCCTTCAATAAATAGGCTTCACTTTTTTTTTAGAGAATTAGGTGAGACTATCTTTCCGATGACTTTTTCTATCGTTCTCTCTAAATTTCTAAGAACTAATTATTGTTCAAACAAATACAACAAAGAAATTAAGAGTTTCAGCATTTTTAATGAATAGGCTCAATTTTTTACGGAACAAATACATTTTTTTTAAATCTTAATCCGTACTTTATGAACTGACAATAATTATTTTCAATTACTTCAAAAATGTTTGTAAATATATACAAAAAATGGCTGGTGCTCAAGAAATAGGCACAATTTTTAACAGAATTAAGTAAGAATACCTTTTTATACACCGATTAAGAGTTTGGCCAATTTTTAAAAAATAGGCTTAATTTGTTTGTGGAATTAACAGAGAATGCATTTCCAATGACTTTTTTCTACAATACTTTGAAAATTTACAATAATTATTAATGACTAAAACAATTTTCATAAATAATTTCAGAGTTTGGATTTTTTCTTTCTTGTATAAAAACATACATGCAGCTATAACATTTTTTATTCTGTGAACTCTTTCCAGTACTTTAAAAATCTCTTCAATAAAATGATATTTTGGTTTATCAAGATTTTCTAGAATAATTATTCTGTTATAATCTATTCTATTACTTCGCTGTGTATGATTATGTAAAAAAATTATTTTCATAATGTGGGCTCAGAAACACTGTATGAATTTAATCATATCCCCTGACTATTTCCGTGTCGAGATCATTTACTATATGTTTCTATGAAAATTTGTGTGCGCCGAAATTTTAGAGGTCTATTTCTTTCCAATTTTAATGAAAATGATCAGAGTATAAATTAATTTTATGGTTTTTTATTACACTCAATCCGAAATAAAATAATTGCACGCAAATAAGTTGGACGCACACAGAGCGCACGTATGAGGTTCCAGTGATTTTGAAGATTCAAGTAGTTTTACTTGGCTAATACGTGCAAGATGATATAAGCTGCGATATCAGTTTTAGCGAATTTATTTATCACATGTTTTCCTTTAAACGTATTACAATGAGACGTAAATATCTGAGCAGGGCAAACTTGACGCTCACAATCTTTAAGTAAACAGCTATAAGACATACCATATATTCTGATAGAGAGCTAGAATGTTAATCAGTTAAATTCTTAATCGAAGTCTTCCTTGTTACATTATTTGGTTTTTCCTCTTGTCAAAAAATGAGGATTATTTCTGATCTTGTCTTATTCTTGGGGGTCATCCTCAATTCTACTGGTGAAGATAATAATATAATATTTTTATAATTTTAAGTACATTTAGTAAGCTTTATGTCAATCAGAATGTGTGAAATTAAATCTCAATTCCAACTTTAATTGTGGTTCTATCAAACTTTATCCGATTTTTTAAAAATAAGTACAAATTTAATATAAATTTATTGCGTTAGTAACCCAGAAAGATCGTGTAAAAATGGTATTCCAAAAGTGTCCCTATTCATACTAAAGTCATAACATATGTCCACGTGGACATTACACTGACCATTAAATACTTGGCTACTTTTTTTTTACTTTCTTTGCTCTCAAGTGCGGGTTTCATTCTAATGGTCAAAAAATCACGTGTTCTAAATTAAAGCAAAATTAAAGTTGTCCATATGGCTGAGAATCAAAGGAAGTGAAAATATTCGCTGAATTAACATTAGTTTAAAACGCTATCTTCGAAATTTTTAGTTTCAATTTTAGCGCAATACGAGCAAGATTTTTTTAGCTAAATCTGGGTCCTTTCTGTAAAAAACTATTGAAAAATAACATTTTGTTTATATAGTTATAGGCATAGATTCATTTTTTTATAGCGATAGTTTATAGTTTTTATAGTTAGTTGATATAGATTTATAGTATTTTTATTGTTTTTTTTATAGTTATAGTTTATATAATTAGTTATCATTATATAATTATAGTAACGAAACACCTAAATAATTTTCTAGATAAAATATTTTTTCAAAAAGTTCTAGGTCATTCTTGGAGTAAATTTTAACGAGGAATCCAGTAGTGACCTTGAGCTTGACCTTCAAGGTTATTTTATGGTCAACTTAAATTTTTTAAACGAGAACCACTATTTTTGACAACGGCAATCGAAAGAGCGGGAAATTTGGCGACCAAACATGTACTCAGGTCATGGGTCAAGGGTGACCTTGAACTTCAGCTAAAGGTTTTTAGGCACGGCCTAGGTATGGGTCGGGTCCAATCTGTACTGCTTCGGCTTAGATGTTTACGAAAACGGTTGAGAATATTCTTGGAGTAACTTTTACAGAGGAATCCATTGTTAGGCTTGATTTTGACCTTCAGGTTTACCTTTAAGGTGATTTAAAGGTCAATTTTTCATTTTGCGTTACCCGAAACAACGAAGTGAACGTAGTAAAATCTGTTCCCTTTGGGGTATTTAATTAACGCGAGTCCCCTCGCTTTTCATGATTGGGGTAGTAAATTTAAGTGAGTCCCTTAGCTCATAGCTTTGAATATTAGCTCAAGGTCAAATTAAAGGTCACCAGTGGCTTTTTTGTTAAAAGTTACTTTAGGACGACCTCGACCTTTTTCTTAAATACCGGAGCCGAAGCAGAAAAGATTGGACCCGACCCATACCTGAGTCAAACCTAAAAACCTTCGGCTAAAGTTTAAGGTCATCCTTGACCCATAACCTGATTACACGTCTAAGCGTAAAATTCCCCGCTCTTTCTATTGATGTTGTCAAAAATAGGAGTTCTTATTAAAACCAAAAGTTGACCTCCAATAACCTTAAAATAACCTTGAAGGTCGAAATCAAGGTTAAATTCAAGGTCTCCCCTGGATTCCTCATTAAAAGTTACTCCAAGAATCGACTTGACCCTTTTGAAAAAATATTATACTTGGAAATTACGTCCTAAAATTACGGCACAAAGTTTTCACCTAGAACAAAAATTGTAAATTTGATAAGGCATGATTTAAAAACAAGAAGATTTGAATTCTATTTCCATTTCCCCAGATTGCGGAATGACATCTGCACTGATCGATATTAACCAGCTCTGTTGATAATACAGATTCCTTTAAAATATTTAACAATATTTATTTAATAAAATCTCATCTAAGACAAACTATAGCCTGCTTTTGAGTATTCTAAAATTATGTCTCACCCGGTCGGTAACGTCAAAATCTATAATGCCTGGTGGAGTGCAAAGCATTGATTGCATAGGAATTTGATTAAAATTAATTTTTTTAAACGAAGGTAAGTAATAAATCGTGCTATCGCTTTGATTTTCAGATAGCAAGCCATTTCTTTAATTATTGTTGATAATTTGGAAGTGTGTGATTTGGACAATCCATCAAAAAAAAATATGTGCCATGATTGTGGTTAGGTTGCTTTGTTGCGATAGTTGGTGGTACAAATGTTGGAATTTTTCAGTATTTCGTTAAAATGTGTTTTTCCAGATGTCAAGCGATTATTTTTGCATATTGAAAAATACAAGAAGAAAATAAAAATGATCAAAGACTGTAATCCTTTTTAGAAATCTTGTAAGATTTCTCGAAAATCCTTAAACTTCTGCGATTTTTTTAATTTCCTTTAACTGACTTACAATCATTTACACTGTTTCAAAGTTTCTCGAAATAGACTAAAATTCCTTTAAATATCTTCAAAATCCTTAAAAACTGTAGATTTTTCAAATTCATAAAAATCTTTTTAAATAAATTTTCAATAACACACTTGACATTCTGTAAAATCACTGAAACTGTCTTAAAAGCTTAAAAAATTTCTTGTTAATCTTTCAAGCTTTTTAATTTATTTTTAGATCCTTTAAAAAGAAACTTTAAAGTCCCGCCAAGTCCCTAGTAATTTCTTAAAATCAATTGGATTCTTAGAAATACTTAAAGATGTCTTAAAAATCCTTAAATGACTCCGAATTTTTTTTGAATCGCATCAAATTTTTTAAAATGATTCAAAATTTTTCGAAATAAACTAAAATTAGTTAAAATATATTAAAATCCTTGCAATTTTCTGAGACTCTTTAAAACCTCCTGAATAACCTTAATATTTTTGAATTTTTTCAAATACAGTGAAATATCTAAAAATTTATTAAAACCTTATAAAATATCTTGTAAACCATTAGACCTTTTTGAATTATTATTGAATCCTTTAAAAACAAAATTTAAATTTCCTCCTTTAAATTTTGTTATACTCCTTTAAATCTCTTTAAAACCCTTAAAATCTGGAATGTTTAAATCCCTTGGAATCTCATAAAATTTATTAAAACCCTTTTAAAAATCTTCTTAATAACTCGTTTGTTATTCTTTAAAATCACAGAAACCGTGTTAGAATCTCATCACATCTTTTGTAAATCCTTGAACCTTTTTGAATTATTTTAAATCCTTTAAAAATAAATTTTAAAATCCCGTAATGTCCCTAGTAATTCCTCAAAATTATTTGAATTCTTTGAGATCCTGTAAGATTTCTTAAAAAATCTTTAAAATCCCCTGTTTTTTAGTCTCTTCAATTTCTTTGCAATAATTTAAAATCTTTCGAAGTTTTTCAAAAACGACTGAAATTGCTTTATATCTCTTAAAAATTAATAAAATCTTTGAACTTTTTCAAATTCATTAAAATCTCTTTAAATAACTTTTCAGTAACTCGTTTTGCATTCATTAAAATTATTTTAACTGCTTTAAAATTTTATAAAATCTCTTGCAAATCTTTCAACCTTGTTGGAATCTTTAAAAAGTCTTTGAAACTTCTTTAAAATCATTCAATTTTTCTTCATCCTTCTGAAACCCCTTCAAATTCTTTAAAATCGTTACAAATCCCTTGAGATTTCCTGAAATAACTTAAAGTCATAACTCGCTTTGCAGTCCACCAACACCTTTATAGATTTTAACGTTACAGACGAGTGTGGCGTAATATCAGAATACTTAATTTTATCTGCAACTTAGTTCAGAGCACATAGAAAATTTAAATCCCCTGTTTCTTGTTTCAGAGTTCAGTTTGCAGTTTGATTGTTTACCCAATGGCGCGCCTATTCCTGGTCTTACTCCTTGCGAATCTACTGATTTTCCTGAAGCGTCTCTTTCTCTTGCCAGAAGTGATTCGACAGCCAGGGCTTCTCCTTCTGTCGAGCCTTCTCTTCGTGCCAGATCGAGGTCTCCTCGTGTCAGTCGTCATCCTTCTTTACGTCTGGGTGAACTTGAAATTGATGGTAGTAGATCTGTGCGGCTTATTCCCAACATCAATCCAAACCGACAATTCCGAATTCAAAGATACTCTTTTCCTCTTGGCGCACCAATTCGAGTGAAAGTAAGACGTAATGCCTTGAAACCGATTCCAACCGACGAACAAAATGTACTATTAGCGTCTGATGGTTACATCTTTGCAATATTCCAGAAAAGGTCTACTATTCTTCGTGGAATGTATAGCACTGGCTGTCGAAAAAGGGTGAAATTTAATATAAACACTGGGAAGGTTGAAGATTTGACTATTGCAGAAATTTTGGAATCTCCTCTAGGCAAGGAATTCCCTATTTCAAGGAATTTTGGAAAAATAATAGTAAAAGACTCTCCTTCATAAAATCAAATTCATTTTTTGTGTAAATAAAATAAATTAAAGGTTTGCAGCAGAATATTGCTGTAAAATACAATGAGAAGCAATAAAAATTGCAAATCTATTTTTTAGAGTAACGACGCTTATCACCTTTAACCAAAATTTAATCATTATGCTGACATTAACACGCTGTTAACAATTTGCGGAGTGAATGGTTAGCGAAGTTGAAAGTATAATTTTTCGTAGTATGAAATTGACTCCATATTGAATACATTCAATTACGCATATTTCACTCCCGAGTAAGAAAAAGTGAGTAAAAGGTTCCAAATTGGATTCAGAGTGAGTATGTGACCGTCAGCGAAGAAAGGATTCAAATACGGCAAACCGATTGGTTACTCTTATCTTGCGTATTTTAAATTATATTAATATTCAAATTAATATTTATGATAAATGATAATCGGAAAATGTATAAAAAGTAATTTCTTAATGCTAAAATATAATTTTGGAGTCACAGATGAAAAACTGCGATTTTATTGCAAAAAAACGTGATTATTTCTGATTTCAGAAAAAGACAATATTCGTATTCAATATTTGTATTCCTTTGAAATGTCTAAAATCTTTCTGAAATTGTACGAAATCTTTGCGTAATCCTGGACATCTTTCGAAATTTATGTGAATCATCTAAAATCTTTGTGATGTGATTGAAATCATTGTAAGTTATTGTTGAATTTTTGAAGTTTTTGTAAAATGATTTATAACCATTTGAAATGTTTGCAAAGTTTAGGAAATCTTCTGAAATTCAACAAAAGACCCTTGTATCAAGGAAGGTTACGCGAGTATAAGTAGAATTACAGAAAACTCAACCCTTTGCGTGAGAGAAAATGGTGCTATAACTATATATTTATTTTCAATTTTTAGGAAGCATTTTCTAATCCAAAAACAAGAAATGTATATATTTCTTGGAGACTTAAACCTTTAAATCGATATAAAACTTGAAACAAAAGCAGAGACAAAATGGAGACAACGGAAGTTTCTAAAAAAAATTATAAATTCGACACTACACTAATTCAACCCTACTCAGAATGAAGAAGCACTGAAGCAAAAATAAGGATTCTTTCAAAATAAATGCTCCAGAAACACGAAAAGAAGAAATTTTTGAATTTTTTGGAAATTCCTATAAACTACGACCAGAAGAGCCGAAAAAGATTGTATGAAATTGAATTTTGTAAACAGTCATTTCAATTTCTTTGCAGATTAGCCAAACCTTATCCTTGATGTATCCGTACGTAAAGATGGAGTGGTTTAACTCTGATCACATTCTACAAAAGTCGAAACAAAACCTAACCAAGAAACTCATAAAACAGAGAATAGTTATTATAATTAAAAATAAAAGCGGAACCATCGCTAAATGATCCTCTCTCTTAATAAAGGATATTCTGTTGTTGTAGATGGGATTTTAGTGGCAAAAGCCTACATATCTTTATTTGAAGCTACTAATCCAGATCAATCAAAGACAGATCATAAAGTCTACCAACAAGAATGATTCTATTGTTAATAGAATGATCGTATTCAAAAGCATCTAATTGCATTGATTCAGATCGACAGCCGATTGATATAGATGATCGAAATCCAGATAGCAGCCGGTTTCATTCTGGAAGCAATTTTTCGCATTCAGAAGAATCAACACATTATAATAAAAACAAAAATTTACCTACGTAATATTCACATTTTGGCATTAATAATAATAGTGCTAAGAATTTGATAAAAACATCTTTTTTGGTCTTAGAAACCAGCTAAGTACCTGAATTAACTGTGCAAACTATTGCTGAGAGTATCACAGAAATATTGACCGACGTATTTGATAACATTAACAAACTACTTAAAAAAGAGATCGTAAGCAATTATAAAAATTAAAAAATTACATTGAAAGAAAAGAAATTGACTTTAACTTCACTTAAGTCTACATACTGCAGACATTGCTATTTAAGAAATCTGTTGGTTTGGTAGCGTGTTATGTATGTTCCATTTTATAAAATTTAAATTTTATTCATATGTTACTTCAGGTAAACCTTTGTCACAATTGATTGATTCTATTATTTTTCAATTATTCTATTATGCCTTTGAAACAGTTAGTCCTGTTGCAACAAGAACAATAGTTCATATAATAGGGGAAATTTATTTCGTTATCAGAAATGTATCTTGTAATTTCAGCTCAAAGTCGTAAATCATTCATTATAAAACTATTTGATCGCATTATAAAAGGAACAATCGCTGTTCTAAGTTTTGGTAATTAAGGAGGCTATGTTATGTGCACGGCTGTAAAACAGGAAGCACAGACTACGCTAGTTGAAGATAAAAATATTCTTCGTTTGAGTAGTACTTATTATAAATATTTTCAAGAACTTGAAGTGTAGAAGAAAGTTCTTGGAATGAAACCGCAATAAAAGCTGAACCAACATTTAAAATAAACATATTTTTTAATTTTATTAACATTGATTTGAAATTAATAACCTTAGAACTGATCAATTGAATAGCACCATTATCTTGTATCTTCATAGGATCATTTCATGATCCTTTATCTTATGATAATGAAACAAATGGGTTCATTGGCGATGCAATGATTTGGAACTAAGCACAAATAATTTCTAAATGTCGGCAATAGTTATTATGACTTTATAAATATTTGTAAAACATTGACTGAGCAACATCAAAGATTTATGTGCTACGAGTGGAACTCAAAGTACAAAAGTTTAGAGGAACAGCTTGAAGTAACCCCTATATACCGTGGGCTGACAACGTAAATGGGAGCGTGATACGGATAAGGCCAATTTTCACATGAGATGTTCTTCTGATGATGAGGAACGTAAAAATGGGTGCCTGACAGGTGTGAGTGGATGCGTTCACCTGTGGCGACCTGTCGAAGGTGCGAATTTTTGGCAGTTAACTTACGTGACTCCGATAAGGTTGAAAATTGGTGTACATATAGGGGCTGACATTAGAAATAGTACCTGCGCATTGCCAGGCACTTACCTGGATGCAAAAGTGTTGCCAGGCGGCTTCGAAGTCGCCGAAAACTCAGGTGACATTTCTTGAAATTGATTTTACAGGAAAAAGTTTGAAACAAAAGTTGGTCCACTCCCGGAGATGCATATTTTCATTGGTATATAATTTTTTGATAAAATTGATATATTTGGAGAAAACATCGATTAAAGAAATACCATAAGAATAAAAAGCCCTTTTTATTGACAACAAGTGATTTTTTCGAAAATTATTAAGAGACAAAAGGTACTCTATTACAGGTATACTCCAAGATGAATAAGAGGTATTGGTTCAAAATGTTAATATTTAACAAGTTATTCGCATTTTTCCTTCTTTTTCCCATTTTTTCAATCACCTGCTGTATCTTTAGCAATTTAAAAGAAGGTGTGCTCATAATTAGTACACGAATAAAGTAAGTCTTGTCCAATGAATTGGCGTCAGACACTTTCAATTAAAACAATAACTTATTCTGCTATAAATAATCATAATCAGTGTCAAGTTCTCAACTTCTGATTATCGTAGAAAGTTGTAATAAAGATGAATATGATTATAAAAATTAAACAACAAAATCGCTTCACTTTAAAATACCCATTATTTATTATTGTTAA
>NC_046665.1:131549116-131622154 GCF_010883055.1 Belonocnema kinseyi
TTTCCTGTAAAATCAATTTCAAGAAATTTCACCTGAGTTTCCGGCGACTTCGAAGCCGCCTGCCAACACTTTTGCATCCAGGTAAGTGCCTGGCAATGCGCAGGTACTATTTCTAATGTCAGCCCCTACATGTACACCAATTTTCAACCTTATCCGTGTCACGTAAGTTAACTGCCAAAAATTCGCACAGGTCGCCACAGGTGAACGCATCCACTCACACCTGCCAGGCACCCATTTTTACGTTCCTCATCATCAGACGAACATCTCATGTGAAAATTGGCCTTATCCGTATCACGCTCCCATTTACGTTGTCAGCCCACGGTCTACTAGTAAAGTTATGAACTAGTGTGATTTAATCAAAGACTGCCATGTTTGAGAGTCAAGTAGCATTAAATTAAGTCCAAAATCTGAAAAAATGTCGACGAATCAAATAGTTGTAAGTTACAGACATTTATATTTAAATTCGGATTTAAATTTACGAAAAAATTTTTTTTTTTACTAACTCTTTCCGTACTTTGCAGGTTAACAATAATTATTTATTATTTAAACAATGTTTATAAACATGTACGAAGATTGAAACTTGCAAATTTGGTCGAATTGAGGAGGGTTTTCTTGAAAAGTGGGATATTAACAATTAATCTCAGTGCAAATATGGTATACTGTTAAAGAGTCATCCACAAATTCTGCGATATTTTAAAATCTCTTAATAATTTTATGTTTGATTTATGAACAAAATTCAAGGTACTTTTTTCATTTGCATACAGTTTTCACCTATTAAATAATAAAATTAAATAAATTCAAATGAGATTAAAATCCAATTCAAAATCCTATTTAATGTTCAACAATCAAATTGATGTGCAGAATTCCTAAACATAAAACCAAGAATCCAACGACCAAATTTAGAAACCCACCATAAAATGTTCCTGTTAAAATTTGAATTTAAAAACAAATTAAGAACAATACTTTTTTTCTCTTAAAAAAGAAAAGAAAATAATTTTCCTCATTGGATAAAAATGAAAAAGGGGAAAGGAAAAATGAGAAGGCTAACAACCAAATCCCCTTCCTTTTCCTTTTTATTTCTTTCGTCAGTTTTATTTTTATTATTATGAAATCCACGAATTCGAACGAAATTAAGAGGCATTTTCTGACATTTCCAATTATCTCTCTGAATTTAATATAATTTATCGAAAAACTATGCTAAGTATGCCAAATTACTTTTAAAAATAATACAGCTACGGGGGCACATTGTCAAAATTGTATTTCTTCAAAGTTTTATATCGAAAGAAACAAAACGGAACGTACCCAAAGTTTCGTTAGTTCCTTTGTTAGTTCTTTTTTGTATAAAATATGATTACCATCAAAGACCAAAACATCAGAAATTAATCACCAACTGTTTAGCACTCATACAGCACCCTCATCAAAGCGAACAAAACAAAAACAAAAAATAAATAAATAAAAAATCCGTGAGCAGCCAGGAACAGCACCAACACCACGATGCTCTCTTTCTGACTCCCGAGAATCAAGTGAGGTTCAAAATGAAAACCTATCATGAAAAAATCAGAAACATCCAGTGAGGGTCAAAAGGTAAGCCGGCTATAAACATACCTGAAAAATAATCCATCATAAGCACATCAGAACTAGAGAAATAATACCATCCTGACCTTTAATTACTTCTATGTCCGAAGAACTGATTTTATTATTCCTTTCAATTTCATGGGTAAATTTAAGTTTTGGATGAAAACTGTCAAAGCATTGAAAACGATCTGCAACTTTGACAGAATAATACATAACAAGGTATCATCAGCATACCAAAAAATAAAGAAGCAAAGCAAAATATAACTTCTTAAAAGCAAAAACTTCCAAATTCTTCTTAACAATTTCTGCTAATTACTTCATGAATAAAATGTAAGATAAGATATAAGATGGACTAATATTAATACTGAAACCAAGTTTCTTAGAAGATGTTATGGTTTGAGAAAGAGTCACAAAGATGGATATCATTTAAGAATAGTTGTTGCAACTGTTAATACTCCAACTAAATTTTGGGAACAAAACTGTAAATAATTTTAATAAATTATTATTAAAAAAGCCGTTATGGATGACTATGCAATGATTTCTTCGGATGTTATTGCAATGTTTCCGAGCATACCACTTAATTAATTGAACAGGCATTTTTAAATAGATGGGATTATATTAAAAGACGTATTCTATTAAGTCAAAAAGAATTTATATGAGGGACAGTTTTTATTATGAACTCAACATTTTTTAAATTTAATGGATCTTGTTATAGGCAAAAGCTTAGTACTCCCATTGGGTTAGTCATTTCTCCGATTTAAGCAGAAATTGTTGTAGAGGATTTGGAGGTTTTTGCTTTTAAGAATCTAGATTTTTCTTTTCCTTTTTATTTTCGTTATGTTGATAATACCTTTTTATGTGTTCCTCTGGCAAAGTTTCAGAAGTATATCAATGCTTTTAAAAGTTTTCATAGAAAACTTAAAATTACACTTGAAAGGGAAAGGAATAATAAAATCAGTTTTTTGGACATAGAAGTAATTAAAGGTCCGGATTTGTTTGGGTTTGTCACAGATTACATTTCACAAAGGAAATTTGAATATTGTTAGAAATATCCTTTTTCTAAATTATTAGCCACAAAAGTTACTCAAGAAAAATATCAAAATTAGAATTCAACAAATCAAAAGCAGACAAAGTAATGATTTGCCTTGCAGATAATCAGAGGAAATCGAGAGAGTATAGTTCATTTCATACTTTCGTTCTTTTATTTTTTGGTCGAATTTCGAAAACTATTGAATTTATGTTGATAAATTTTAAGATTCATACTATTTTCCCTATACCATTCAAAATGGATTTAATACTAACTTTTTGCAAAGATCCTTTGGGTAATTTTGAAAAAGATGGTATTGTCTACAAGATCACTTGCAAGATTTGTGAGATGACTTACGTCGGACAGACTGGCAGATATCTTATAACTAGGACAGAGGAACATAAAAATTATGTTCGTTTGGGAAGCTGTTATAAGACTGTTCTTGCCAGGAATACAAAGGAATTTATTGATATTGAAAATAATTTTTATTGAGATAATTCTGTAGTTTCGCATAGTGGAATTAATGATAGAAAGGGAAAATTAATAGAAATGCTTTACATAAAGAAACAAAAGAATTTATCTATTAATTTAAAGACTCATTTGGACAGGATAAACCAGAGTTATTCTAGTATCATTAATTATATTTAGCACTGAGTTATCATACATTTTTGAATTTCTTTTACTTTCTCCAGTTCTGATGCGCTTATGATGAATATTTTAGCTGTGCTTATAACATCGTAACCTTTTGAACCTCACCAGATGTTTCCGATATGTTTATGATAGATTTTCATTTCGAACCTGATTTGATTCTCGTCTGTCTGGAAAAGAGCATCGTGGTGTTAGTTATTTTTAACCAAGGAGGAAAATTATTTTCTTTTTTTTTTTAGGAGAAAAAAGTATTATTCTTTTAATTTTTTTTAAATTTTAACCGGAATATTTTATGGTGTTTGTAGAAATTTGACCGTTAGATTCTTGGTTTTATTTTCAAGAATTCTGTACATTAATTATAAAATAGTAGATAAGAGATTATTCAAACTTCAAAACATGAATTCCAGGGTGAAAACTATAACCTGCTCCTTTATGTGCAATTTGGTTCTGAGTTACTAGAAAATCAAATCTCATGTTTATTGCTTCAGAGATAAGTTCACTCTTTGAATGTCTACCCAATAGAGCGCCTATTCCTGGTGTCCCTCGTTGCGAATCTTCTAATTCTCCTGACGCGTCTCTTTCTCTTGCCAGAAATGATTCTCCGGCCAGGGCTTCTTCTACTGACGCGCCATCTCTTCGTGTCAGATCCCGGTCTCCTCCTGTCAGCCGCTTCCCTTCTTTACGACTAGGTGAACTTAAAATTGAAGATCTACTATTCTTCGTGGAATATATAAAGCTTTTTGTCGAAAACGGGTAAAATTTAAGACGCAAACTGGGACATGAAACGCACAATTTCAAAAAATGTTGGAAAAATAGTTGTAGACAATTTCCCTTTATAAAATAAAATAAATTTGTGTGCGTTAATATAACCAAGATTTGTGGTAGAAAATAGCTGCAGAGTACGATCGGAACAATTAAAAACCGAAAATCTTCTTTTTCAAGAAAACTGTAAATTTTTTATTTTTATTAGATTGACAGCGCAATTCTAAACCTATTCTTCTGAAATTTGGCTGAAGGATACATTTCACCATTTAAATCATATACTCAGTATGTGTAGAATACAAAATTTGTAGGCATTTCATTAAACTACTTTCTCCTTTTCATTACCAGAATTTTTTTTTTAAATAGCAAAATTCAGCTATGTTAAGAAATATGACATAATAGTCCTAACACTTAAAAATACTTTTAACTATTTTTACAGTTTAGTTTACAATTTACCATTTACAATTTACAATTTTATTTAGTTTATAATTAAAAAATTGTATTTTTAATTATTTTCATTTTTTAAATTATTAGATTCTTAACATTTTAATGGAATGTCTTGGACTTGCCTGGTTATAAACATGTCCAGTTTTCGTCGTTTCGGGACGTTTTGGGAAACCGTGAGCGAGAAAAAATAATTTTTACCAACATGTCTGTCGGTCTATCTGTTGTTTGATTACGCGATAACTTTCAAAGAAATTTTTCTATTTAAATTTCCTTTTGCACATTGGTCTACGGTCCAAATAAAGATCGAGTTCGTTGAGCAGCCTTCTACTGTCAATATTTATGATTTAGCTATTAAAAATCAAACTGAAAATCATGATAATTTAACTTTCCTCCGAAACTAGGCAAGATAGAGTAAAACGACAAGACACCAAAATTATTTCTTTTCAAATGTTTTGCAAATTTTCTCTTTACTATTTTTCAATAGCGACAACCGTTTTTGTTTTAACCGTTCAAAATCCCGTAAGAAAATTCAGCAGGCAAAATTCTCGTCTCGAATAAATCTACAAAATTGCTGTTTACTATTTTTCAGAAGCGCCCATAATTCGGCAGAAAAATTTAGATTGTTACATTCTCATCATTTAGATGGAATGTCTTAGATTTTTGTGATTGTGGACATGTCCAGTTTTTCTAATGTCTCAACGTTTTGAGACCCAATCAGTCAAATGGAGGATTTCTGACATTTTTTGAAATACAGTCATTTACGGTAATTTTACAGGTAAGTATAATAAATTCCCATAAGCTACACGAAATTTAACCATAAAGATTTTTTTAAATTTCCAGAAATTTATGAAATTTTTGGTAATGTGTGGTTAATATCACAGATAATTTATGTTAACTTGCCATAAATTGCCCAAAATTCAATTTCCAAATGTCCATAAATTTCCGGATATTTATGAAATTTTTCGATCATTTATGGTAATTTTATAGGTAAATATGGTAAATTACCATAAACTACCTAAAATACAACCTTAAACATGTTTATAAATTTGCGGAAATTTCTGAAATTGTTTGGTAATTAATGGTAATATTACAGGTAATTTTCGGGCAGTTGAAATAAATTACTCCAAATTCAATTTAAAAATTTCTATAAACTTCCGGTAATTTTCAGACATTTTCGAAAATTTTGGTAATTTATGGTAATTTTACTTGATTCAGTTCAAATGTCAGTAGCATTTAAAATAAAGTAATTTAACTATGAGGTAAAAGAGGTAAATTTTTAGTAAAATAGTTAAATTTTAAAATCACAAATCCATTTTCTCAAAAGAACTATAGATTCTCAACTTTCCGATCGATAGTAACTACTCTGCTGATGATACAAATTTCCTTTAAAATTACTTGTATCATAAATACATCACCTAGTTTGATTTCCAGTGAAGCGATTGTTAAAAGATCTTTTTTTCAGAAAAATGTAATTTAAAATTTTCTTAAAACCTATTTTCCATCTTGTGAAAAAAGACGTTAATCATGTTCTGTTCTCTGAAAAAGTTAACTTGATCGATAATTTTATTTTTTTATTTTCACAGATAGTGGAGTGACCTCTATACTGATCGACAGTAAATACTCTGCTAATAATAGAGAATTCCTTTAGAATTGCTTTTATCATATCAACATTTAAAATGACAATAGATGGCCGAAAATTACAATAAATTTCCAGAAACTTATATATATTTTTAAATAAAATTGTTGACAAATTATGATAACTTACCATGAAGTACCTGTAATATTACCAAATATTACCAAAAATTTTATAAATTTCCGGAAATTTATAAAAATGTTAAAAATTGAATTTCAGGTTATTTATCTTAAGATACTATAAATTATCTATCAGATTACTATAAATTGCCAAAAATATCCGCATGAGAGTCCCTGGCGAGGGCCCAGCTCCGTTGCCCTCACGGATCAACGATTAAAATGTCTAAGTTAGAAGGGTAATTTTTTCAACACTACTAATTTTAAGGTTTCATAAGTTCAGACTTAAAAATAATGATTTTCTGTCAAAAATTGAATGAGACCTTTCCGATATTCGAACTCTCAAAATATGGATGTTCGATGGGGGCCCCCGCTGAGGGCCCAGCTCGGTTGCCCTCACGGATCAACGATTAAAGTTTCTAAGTCGAAAGGGTAAATATTTTATATCCTAAAAAATTGACATAAAAAACGTTTTAAAAATATGGTTAATGCGTTCTTAAATGTTTAAAAAACTATGAATGCAACTATCCCGAAAACAACTCTTTCGTTTTTTTCTGCTTTTTTTTAAGAAAAAAATTCTAAATTTCATCTTTACAAAGAATTTTGAATGATCATAAAAAATTACATTTCCCGTCATTGTAAAAAGTTGTAAAGTAATCTACAACGTGAAAAAATGAAATCTTATGCGAAGAAAAATGGTAATTGATTTGAATTATTTATTTACAAATTGTTTTATTGATATTCATGTTGAAAGTTCGTGTATTTAACATTAACATAACGTCGTATAATAATAAAGAATTAGAAAAAGAGAGCTTAAAATTTGGTAGATTAACTTTTCTCAACTTTAACTTATGAGAATGGCTTTTTCACCATGTTGATCCCCTATGGATTAGCATGTCGTTTCCATCAGGGACCACGCCATAAATTTGCGAAAATTTCTAGAAATTTTTACATTGGATTTTTTTCAAATTATAGTAAGTGACGATAATATTCCTGTCACATCACCGTGAATTAAGAAAAATTTTAAAAAAAAAGAAAGATTTTTAGAAGATTTGAAAGCTAAACTTTAAGAGCCTCAAAATAATTTGGAAAGTTTTCAAAAGAATAAAGAAATTTTCTTGAAATTTCTGAGAAAATTAAAAATATTATTAGGTATTTTTTTTATTTTGAATGATATTTCTAAATTTTGAGAGAAATTCGAGTCAGTTGGAAAATATTTTCAGCAATACAAAGCGTTTTAAATAGATTAGAAATATTTGAAAACTGGAAACCATTTTCGAAAATTTATCAAATATTTCTTGATTTCTTCCCTACTTCTAAGGCCTAAACATCTTTCAAAAATACTCGTATTTTTCATAATGTTTTGTAAAATCCTATTATATAAAAAATCTCTTTAAAATCTTCTAGATTATTTTCGGGCACATCTGAAATATGCAAAAACATTTTATTTTCTTAAGACTGATGAAAATTATATTTATATAAATTTAAAAACAAACTGATAATACTTATTTTCTTGCTCTCAATTCTCAGAATTTAATTTCAACATGGATTTACTATCACACTTCGAAAAACAATCTTCGAATAATTTGAATGTTGCCAAATATAAAAAATATTCGTTAATGGTCTTTAGAGCGAATTTACAAATGTTAAAATATTTTAGCTTTGTTACAAAGCCTATTTGATTAAAAAATATAGCATTTAAGATTATATTAATAAATTATATTTCTATTCCTGAAATTTTTAATTGCCGGAAATAATTAATAAATTATGAACCGATAAAAAATTTAATTGTTTTCATTGTTTATAATTGCAAAATAGCTCATAAATTAAGAATAAAATAACTGCGTTCAACAGTTTTAAATTTTGGGAATTTAAAGATTTGTGGGAAATGAATAATTTGATTATTTGATAAGTCGGTCTCAGAAGTCGGTGAATTTTAGTTTCGGATATTTTTAAATACGGGATTTTATTTTCTATCTTTAAAAAGATCAATTTTCGAGATAAATTTTGACACAAAAATTTAATTTTCGGCCAAATTGATCAATTTATAGCAAGTTTTTTTTTAACAACCAGTTAATGTTATAAAAAATAGTTAAAATTAAAAAAAAGATAAATTTTAAATAAAACAGTTGAACTTTTAACGACATAATCAAACTTTTTCGTTTCCAGATTACAAAATTTAATTTTAACAAAAAAATTAAATTTAAAGAAAATACTTAAATTTGTAACCAATATGGTAAATCTTCAACTGAAATACTTCAATATTACAAATAATAATTTTCAACCAAATTCATGTAGATTTTCCTAGCTCATATGTAAAGATTATATAAATTGTGATGTCAATTTCAACGAATATAATAATCTAGTTTTTTCGTGAAAAAATACACTAATACAATGTGAATATCTGATAAGGGCAACCTTGACGTATACAATCTCTAAGATAAGGAATATAAGCTATATCACACCATCTGGCAAAGATCTAGAATATTGATTAGTTAAATTGTTAATCTACGTCCTTATTAATACAGTAATTTGTGTTAACTTTCATTAAAAAAATGAGGATTGTTCCTACTGTCGTCTTCTCTTTTGCCGTTATTCTCAGTTCTATTGGTAAATATAATAATATAATACATCTAAAATTTTAGGTGGATTTTTTAAAGCTATTTTAAAGCCATTTAATAAACATTTTATACCAATTGCTCCTTTTTTCAATCTTTATTTCAGTTTTTTCGAAATCAGTAGGAATTTAATCTTAATTTATTCCGATGAAATTCAGAATATGTGTGTGCAAAAAAAGGGAATGCGAAAACTTTTCTTACTGATACAGAATTCGAACCATATGTGCACGTGTACATTAGGGTGACCCTAAAAAAGTTGCTAATTTTTTTTTATATTCCTTTGTTCCCAGGTAAGGGTTTCATTTTGATGACCAAAAAATAATTTGCTCAAAAGTTTAAGAAAACTGAAGTTGTATATATGTTTACCAATAGGGTAAAATGTGAAAGTTCTCGATTTTTTAAAATGGGTTTCAAAATGAGTCCATCGTGTCCACTATAAGTTTCTGTACAATTAAAATTGATTGACTTTCCACTTCCCATTGCGTTAATAAAATAATTGAAATAAATTTTTCAAATTGTGGACAATTTAATCTACAAGATATCATAAGAAAGATCCAAAAAGTTATTCACTAAATTGTTGTGATATTTGTGAACATTCGACTTATTTTGTATAGCTTTCACGAGCAAGAACTTTTCTTGAACCCAAAATCAAAGGCTTTTAGCAAAGAAAACTTTACTTGTTACTTTTTACTTTCTTAAAAAATCACAAAGGCTCGGAAAACTCAGGAGCTGCCCGGAAAGTAAAAATTCTAGGATAAAAACAATCTGGTACAATATGACGAAATAGAATAAACAAGAAAAATTGAATCTTATTTTTTTTGTTGTAGAGTGGAGTTCAGAATCTGAGGATCCACCTCATGGCATTTCTATTCCTGCTGTTCCTCGTCCCAGACTACCGCATTCTCCTGAAAAGACTATTTCTCCTGTCAGACCACGATCTCTGCGTTCTCCGGTCAGAATTTCTCCTCCTGCTGAGACTTCTCTTCGTGCCAGATCCAGATCTCCTCCTCGCAATTATCCTTTTTTACGCCTAGGTAAACTGAAACCTGAAGAACTGAAATTTGTTCGGCTGATTCCCTACGCGAATCCGAACCGGCGATTTGAAATGCGAAGATACACTTTTCCTCTCGATGCACCAGTTAAAGTGAGAGGAAAAAGTAATATCCTTATGCCCATTGCAACTAAAGAACAAACTGTATTATCAGCGTTCGATGGCTACATCTTCGCAATATTCGAGAGAGCAAATTCTCTTCTTCGTGGAATGTATACAACAGGAGTTTTGGATCAAAGACGGGCAAAATTTAACATACACACCGGCCAGGTTAAAGTAATGACCCCTACAGAAATTGAGGAAGCTCCCTTAGGCAAGGATCGGCCAATCTCAAGAAATTTCCAAAAAATTATTCTAAACGTCTCTTGTCCTCAACGTAAACTTAAGTTCCTTGATAAAAATCAACACCAAGTATCAGAACAATAAAAAAAAGCAAATGTATTTTATCGATAAAAACATTGGGTTTCGAATGAACACTGAACATTAGCTAGACATGCGCACTACTCCGTTCTGCAACTACTTTTCAGAAATTTGTTATACCCTTATTTGTTTTTCTTTTGTCTAAAAAATTGTTGGATTTACATTTCGCACGGCGACAGTTACCATTTGTCTGGATCGATTCGTCTGGAGAACACAAAATTGTAACAAGTGCCCACTGTAATATTGTCAACAGTTGATAAAATTTTGCGGATCTCATTATATAAAATTGAATTTATCAAAGTCAAATAGGAAAGTAGATAATAAAATTTATTTTATTAAATAATAGTCATTTGTCAAACTAAAATTAGCAAGCTCTAGAAGAATCTAGCTTTTAAAACATTTCCTGGCAAACTTTAAACAAATTCGGTCAATAATTTGAACTCTAATAAAATTCAAAGCTGTGTGCTATCTACTACTGAAGTTGAATTTTCAATCCGAAGAGATGTATCTGCAAGTGGTTTCGTTTTTTTTTTCGTTTTGAAAAAAATTAAATTCTAAGAAACAAGATTAGATTCTTTAACCAAAGAGATAAATTTCTAAATAAAATGCTGAATCTTGAATAAGAAAATTATTTGTTAACAAAGTGGTATAAACTTTACACCAACGGCTTCAAATCCATCCAAAGACAATTTCTTAATTTCCAACCAAACAGTTGAACATTTATACAAACAAGTATAAATTTCAGGGCTATTGCAGAAGTCGAATTGCAAAATTCCAGGACATTTTTATGTTTTCCGGGTATTCCAGGTCAATCTTTTAACAATATTATTAAGAATTTGTATTCGAATCCATTTCAAAGCATTGAACTTTTTATATTATTATCGTTATCATTATTTAGTAGAAGTATACTAAAATAATGATTAAACCTTAAAAAATAAATAGAAAAAAAAACAATTTTAAGGAAGCTACTACAAAAAAAAGAAACAAATTCAAGGAGAATAAATTACTAACAAGAATATTATACCTTGGTCTTTTCAATTTTCAATATCATGTTATTTAAAAAAAATATATAATTTTTATAGATAGAATATGTAAAATACGTTATTTAAAGCGCCTCTTACAGAAATTAATTAAATTTCCATGCCCAGTAAAACTACCTGATCTTTCTTTGATTTGAAGATTTTATTTAACCTTCGGTGTCACCCTATCAATGTTACTTACAATAATAAAATATATTAACAAAATTTTTTTAAAGCACCATATATAGATTTTGAAAAGATTTCTTAAACATTCTAAACCTAACATATACCAAGCAATTTTTAAAAATCATTTTATTTATAAGTTCAATCCCGCTTTTATGATTTTACTTAAAAGAAGCAAGTATTTTCTTTTTGAAGACTACTAACTCTATGCTGACACGCAAATCAAATCACTCATGAAACTATTAAAAAAATTATAAGTTTATTAAATCCGTAAGTTTTTGGTCGTAAGAAATTAAAATTTTTAAATAGATTTGAAAAAAGTGTTTTTAATTTTGGAATAATTATGCAAGACACAAAAGTCGTTTCATTCCTAAAATTATTAAAAGGTTATAAATTTACTCCGTCTATCATTTTTTTTCGCTTATTATTTGTATGTATTAATCTAATCAAAATTAAACCATTTTGAATTTTTTTAACCGTGAAACATTTTTGTGTATCGGAAAATGACTGGGAATTTTATTCCTCGATTAAAACGGCAAAACTGACATTATATTTTTGTAGTGTTCAAGGTAACAAAAAATTATTCGAACTTAAAAAGAACGATAAATATTCCTGCTAAATACAGGAATTCTTAATTCAATTAGGAAATATTACTTTTTTGGATTCGGCTACATAAAAGTTGATTTTTAAAAAGTTAAAAAGTTTTTTATGTGAACCTTATTAAATTTAAATTAGAGTTTTAAGACATAGTTGTATTTTCTTAACACACTATTTTCGTGTTCGATAATAACAGTTTGAAAGTCACCAAAATGACAAAATTCATTAAAGTTATTAGTGAGGAAAAAAATAGTTTTTAAAATATAAAATGATCATGTGTTATTCTAATTCAAAATAAATAAGTTTTAGGCAACAGATTTTTCAACTTTAGAAAAAAATGTTAATCTAGCCGAACTGTAAGAATTAATTTTTCCTCAATGAAAAACCGATTCCTTTATTAGGCAGGAATTTTTCAAATAATTTTCAATTTTATATTCTTACTATCTGAAATAGTTAATATCTTGTTTTATATTTTTATGTTATTAATTGGCAATGCAATACTTCCCGTGTACTGTAGCGCGCATTTAATGTTGCTATTTTACATAATTAAGTATAGATTTAGGTTTTTTAAAATAAAATTAACAGAAATAAGTTTTTCAGTCAATGAAATAAACTAGCGATCAATTTTTTCTACACATTTTCAATTATTTTTTAGGAATTGTTATTTCAAATTAAAAACTGAGTTAAAAAGTATTATAAAAGGATTTTATAAATCGAAGACTGTGCGTTTTACAAAGGTTTTTAAAAATCAGAAAATATTTATCACTGAGGTTATTAAAGCGTTTTTCAACTCAAAAGTTCTTTATTTTCTATATGCTTTCGGTAGTTTTTAAGCGTATTAAATTTAAAAAAAAAGTATTGAGCCCTTTGTAAAATAAGTGAAGTTCAATTATTTTTTGCATATTTTAAATTGTTTTTTGGGAAAGCAATTCCATATTCAAATCTTTGTTTAAAAAGTTATGATAAAAGAATTCGATAAATTAAAAACTGTGCAGTTTATGAAAATGTTCGTAAAGCAGAACATTATGTTTTGTCATTGATGTTATTAAAACATTTTTGTATTTGCAACTTTTCTTTATCATTTATTACCTTTGGGTCGTTTTTAAGCGCTTTAAATAGTTAAAAATAAAAATTATTAAATGCCTAGTTTGAATGAGTGAAACTTACTTCGCTTTTTCACATATTTTAAATTATTGTTTAATCAAAGTTATTTTGTATTAAAAATGAGTAAATGAGTATTATATACAATAAAAGAGTTGGATAAATTAAACACTGCGCATTTTAAGGAGAATTTTTGTTTATTGTTCATTACTTTTAGATATTTTATAACATTTTTAAATATATTAAGAAAAAAAACTATCGAACCATTTTTGAAATAAGGAAAATTCAATTCGATAGGATGCATAGGTTTTGTTTAGGTCATAAAAAACATTAAAAATCAAAAAATAAAGTTTTGATAAAATTAAATTTTGTATAGGACACGCAGTTTTTGTTTTATTCGTAAAAAATAATACTTAAAATCAAAAAATTTCATTTTTCGAAAAACGACACAAGATACGAACTAAAATAGGAGACTAAAGTTGTTCGCCCCAAAAAGATCTATAAATTTGTTATGAATCATTTTTAGATACGAGTAAATTTTTTTTCAATCGTAAAAACTAAGATTGAAAAAATAAAACAATTTTTCTGGAAAAACGACACAAGAGACGAACAAAATAAGAAACAAGTATTAAAGTAATTATTCAAAAGGAGATTTGTACTTTATTTTGCAATACCTGAATAAGCAGCCCCAAATCGAGGTACATAAATAAATAAAATATATATTTGATAAAATAGAGTTAAAAATAATGTAGAAAAGTTTGCATTTCCGACCAAATAAAGTGCGAAGCGTGAGATACTTTAAGAGAATGTGTTCTTTAAAGTCGAAGGAGCTTTAACATAAGAGAATTCACAATCACCAAATGATATTTGTCGATGCTTGGACCTTTCATTTTTAAAGGTTTGCGAATAAATGTAGGGTAAATAGAAAGACCGAGCGCGAAGCGCAAAATAAATACATATCGAGCGCGAAGCGCAGGACAAATATATTGTTGAGCGCATAGCGCGAGAACCAATAGTCGCGCGAAAAATGAGAAAAATGAGAATGTGCCCGCGCAGCGGGAAAATTTTTTCTTTATACTTTTTCTATTTTTCGTGCCTTAACTGCGAAATGAAATTACTTCCTTCCTTGACTTCTTTTTTCATATTGTGTGTACTTAAAATATTGATTTTCTCCAAAATTTCTAAAATTTTCTTGTTTTTTGAATTTTGATGAAGCATGGCTGATTACCAGACCCGATCTTTCTTTTTGGTGCCTTAAATCGGTGTGCCAAAACAAAAGCCAAGACGATTAGTCTTTCGAAAGTTATCTGGTGTATAGACAATAATGACAGACAGACCCGGTCGTAAAACCGGTTTTTTCGGATTCAGGGGGCCTTGAAAAAACGTGTAGAGTTAAAGGCATCCGCGAAAGTCAATTTTTACATAAAACTAATACCTTCTCATCATGAATGAGAATGTAAACTTTCATGTAGTTTTATTTGGCTATTTCATAAAAAATAATGTACATTCTGAAATGAATTTTAACGAAATTATCAATTAAAGTTTTATTTGAAACTTATTTTAATGAGATCTAAATATATGAGTAGGACAAGCTTGACACCTCTAATCGTTGAGATAACGACTATAAGATATATACTAATAATCTGCTCGAGAACTAGAATGCCCGTTAGTCTAACTGTTAATTAATGTCTTCATTAATACATTAATTAGTTTTTTCTGTAATATTACAAAAATGAGGATTGTTTATGGTCTCTTCTTATCCTTTGGGATTATCCTTAATTCTATTGGTGAATATAATAAAACAACATATCTATTATTTAAATTAAATTCTTTAAGACATACGCAAAAATGCATGTGTGCAATTTAATCAACATGTCATCTCGACAGTTGTTTTTTCAACTTTATTTAAGTTTGTTCGAAATAAGATTAAATGAAATCTGAATTTATTCCTAAGGAATGCAAAAACTGTCCCTTTTAGTACAGAATTCATGCCATATGTTTGTGTACGTGTACATTAGGGCGACCCTGAAACACGGATCTAATTTTTTACATTCTCATCAGAGAAGGTATTCGATTTGCGTAAAATTTGACACCCACAGTTTTTGTTGAAATGTCCCCGTTTTGAGACCCGCTAAATAAGAAAAACAGGTTTTTAATAATGTTTCTGCCTGTCTGTCGGTCTGTGTGTCTGTTCGTGGTTGGCTGTTTTTGCTTAGTTTGTTAGCACGAGCACTTTCGAAAGAATGAACAGATTGGATTGTCCTTTGGTGCACTCTTTGAGTATTTTGAAATTAAGGTCAAGTTCGTTAGCCAGCCATTTTGTATACAAATTCAAAAGGTGTAAGGAATATCCAAAGACCGAGCTGTATTCTCTCAAAAGAGAATACAGAAAAATAACTCAAAATCTTTGTTCCTTATTGCAGAGTTGAGTTCCCATTTCGAATGCTTACCTAATGGCGAACTTATTCCTGGAGTTTCTCGTGGCAGACGTTATTTTCCTGAAAGGTCTCTTTCTCCTGCCAGAACTACTTCCCTGCGTTCTGAAAAAAAGCCTTCGCCTTCTGCTGAGCCTTTTCATCGTGCCAGGTCCAGGCCTGGTACGGAGATACACTTTTCCTCGTAATCTATCACTTAAATTGAGAGAAAAATATTAAATCCTTAGGCCCATGCCAACCAAAGAACAAATTGTATTAGTTGCGTCCGATGACTACGTCTTTGTAGTATTCGAAAGACGCAATACTGTTCTTCGTGGGATCTATGCAGAACAAAGTGGAAAACAAAAACGGGTACAAATTAACATGGGCAATGGCAAGGTTAAAGATATGACCCATAAATAAATCGAGGAATATCCCTTAGGCAAGTATCGTCCAATTTCAAAAAAAATTTTGAAAAAATAATTAAGGAAAGCCGTAAAACGTAAAACGATATGAAGTTTGTGAAGAATTAAACTTGATAAAATCAAAACTGTGAAATTTACATTTTGGTATTTTAGGAACTTTTGAATAAGTTACAAATTCCAAATTTCTTTTAAAAACTATAATATAACAAATTTGATTATTAGTCCAGGGCTGATTTCAGGTATTACAATAAGAATCAGAAAAAACAATCTCGAGTTGAAATAAAACCATAATACTGATGAGAACCCAGATTTATTCATTTTACATTGGAAACAGAAGCATGAAAGTTCTTTTATTTGAAAACAGGACACACTAAAAATGAAAACGTAAAAGAAGAGATTAACACTAAGTTTTAATTAGACCTGTATATTACTCTCTCATATTGCTTTTTAAAATAATTTACGACTGTCTCGTTTTTTCAAATAAATTTTTTATTTTTGATGTATGCTATGTTTCAAAAACTACAAGCAAATTTTACTAATTTTCGACGACAGTATACGTTATAAAAAACGAGGGCATGGCAAATTTTTAATTTTCCTTGATCCTTCAATGCCGAAAACCAAAATTTTAATCGTGTAACATTTTAAATGTTGAATCTTATATAAACGCAATAAAAGAATTTCAAATTAGAATTTAGTAATTTTTTAATTTATTTATTTGAAACAAAAAATAAACTTTTCTAATACAAACAATTTTTAGGCTCAAAAGTCAAATGTTTCAAAAAACAGTTGATTTTTCAACTCTAAGAGATAAATTTTAGTTCAATTTTTAACTTATCGAATATACAGCTTAAAGTATCAAGCAAACCTAAAAATCGTTGAATGTTTAGATAAAAACTTTAATAAAAAAATAACTGCACAAAAAAAAAACAAATTTACAACAAAATGTTTAAATTTTTAACCTGAAAGATAAATTCTCCACAAAATAAAATACTTTTCTCTTCAAAAACAACAACTTTTGAACAAATTACATCAATTTTCTACCAAATAATTTAATTTCTTAATGAAGAAGTTAATTTTTTAACAAAAAATGGAATTGTTTAATTTTAAATTTAAAAAATTTACATTTAACCAAATTTAAACGAATTTTTATGAAAGTAGTTAAACTTTTCACCAAAGAGATAAGCCGTCAACTAAAAAATTAATTTTTAACAAAGTCTTTAATTTTTAATAGAAAAAAAGACTCTTTGATCAGTAATCACTTCAATTTAGGTAAGAACGTGCGAATTAATTTCTTAAAATAAAATTAACCAGAAATATATAAATAATAATGCCATTTATCTTTTCTGAGTTTTGAGTCCGCCATTGTTTTTCGTTAATAATTATTTGTCTTCATTTTTATACTATTTTCTAAAAATTAATCTTAATTGCTGGCATTTACCTTCTCAGATAAAATTATTCAATTTTTATTATATTACCAGAACTTTTGAAATAGAAAAATTTCAATTAAAATTTAGTTTAAAAATATTGATTAATAAACACACCAAAATATTACATCAATCTACCTTTCCACTCAACGAATGAAGAACAAAATTATTATAAAAAATTTTTTAAAAATCTTAATAATTTTTCTTATTAATTAAATCCCGCCAAGTTCAATGAATTCTAAACCAGCTTTTGAAAGTTTGTTTTGAAAAATTCTACTATTTTTTAATATTGAAAGAAAATCTACTCGTCCTATCTAAAAATGATTAACTTTTGTCTATTTATTTTCTTCATAACTTGTGTCTATTTTTTTCCGTAGCTTGTGTCGTTTTTCAAAAAATTAACTTTTGTATTTTTATTGTTTTTTAAACATAAAACAAAAACTGCGGATTTTATAATAAATAATAATTAAAAAATTGTAGCTCTTTTTCGGATAAACAAGTTTCGTCTAATGTTTTCGGAGCTTCTGGCGTTATTCCAAACAATTTTTTTTTTATTTTCAATGTATTTTACGACTAAAAACGAAAAGTACGCCTCCTATCGAAAATTGATTCATAACAAATCTGCAGATTTTTCCAGGCCGCGCAATTTTAGCTAATTCAATTTTTTCCTACCTAGCATATTTCAGCAAAAAAATGGAATTTTTGAATTTTTCATTATTTTTGGTAAAATCAAATCTTGAATTTTCAATTTTTCGACCAAATTAAAAAAGTTTTTACATATATTTTAAATATATTTCATTGCGAATATTTTTTTCTTTATTACTAGGCACAAGTTAATTTCGTAATTCATATAGATTTATTTGGTGAATGTTTGATAAGGGTAACCTTGACAGCTACAATCTCTGAGATAAAGACTAATAAAACTTTTCAAACTTCACATTATTCCTTATATGGCTCCCTCAAACGCTCCAAAGGAAATAGATTCAATTTACGAAAATAAAAAGGGCCGTATATACTGGAACTTCATATTCTCAACAACTGTTTCTGTTGCGCACTCGAGGCCTGACATAGTTCTCCTTGGCTTGCAGAAATAAACCATGTTCGTTATCGAATTTTCGGCACCACTTAATTAATAGTTGTTTTATTGAAAATTTTTCTTTTTCTTGCTGAAAAAATATACTTTTTGGTTAGAAATTTCTTTGAAAATAAAAAATTGATTGAAAATTTTTGATAATTTTTAACGCGAGGCTGATAAAAATATCCGTCAACGGATAACTGTAATTTTTAATTATTGGCAGCATTGCGGTCGAACCTTAGATAAATAATATCTCTGGATTTACTATGAAATATTAGTAGATAATAATTTATTCGATTTACCGAGATATTTTCTAATTCAATCGTGAAAAACTAATTGTTCGAAAAAATCATTGTTTGAGCAAGGTTTCAGAAAAATAAAATTTTTTACAATGTTAAAAACATAATGTATCAATATGCAATCAATATTCTGTGTTGCTGTATAATTTCCTCATCATCTATAGAAAATTTCAATTGTTTAACAAAATTTCGAAAAATTATTTGCTTTGAATACATCAGCTTGAGTAAGTGTGAAATTAGGCAACCAAAAAGTATAAGAAAATCAGTTAATCGCTTAGTTGAGATATTTTTTTTTAAATTTTGTAGCTTAAGGAAATAACGAATTAAATTTTTCTAACTTTCCATAAAAAGTTGCAGTTAAAGAGTGTACCAAAAGCCAATCTAATGGATTAATTTTTTTCGAAAGTTATCGTGTCCACAGACCGACAGACATAAAACCAGACATAACGACACTCGGGTAGACATACAGATACACACATTCGTGAAAACCTGTTTTTTGGATTCAGGGGGTCTCAAAACGTGGACATTTGACAAAAAATGGCAGGGACAAATTTTATACAAATCTAATAACTTCTCTGATGAGAATGTAAAAATGATTTTTGGTCATGAGTAATTTTTTCAAAGTTTTTGTTTTAATTATAAAAAAATATCTTTAAAAACATAAAAAGTTTAATTTTTTGAAACCCCACACACGTGATGAAAAAGAAATTAAAAGACTTTTTTTATATCATCCGTTGTTTGGCTTAAAATATTTATTTTATTATTTTTTGTTATTTCGAAAATGTTCGAGAATGTTCATTTTCGTGTGTTTTTTTTTAATTTTGGAAATGCTATAACTCTGGTAATTTTTTATTTTTTCAAAAAAGCCATTAAAATAAATCGTTCGAATTTTTGAATACTATGAAAAACCGTACAGAGAATTTCTAAATTATAAAAAAAGTTGTCTCAAAGATATTCAAAATGTGCCCACTTCTTGCATTTTCATCTTAAATGGCTGGCTAACGAATTTGACATTTAGTTTAGGACACTAAACGAGTGTACCAAAGGACAATCTAACAGATTCATTTTTTCAAAAGTTATCGTGCTCACGCAGATATGCAGACATACATACAGACAGACATACAGACAGACGTACAGGTAGACAAACAGACATACAGACAGGCATACAGACAGACATACAGACAGAAATACGAAAAATATAATCGTTAGGAGGAAGGAACTGCGACAGTTATCACTGGCCAATTTTTATTTTTCCTAGTTTGTAAATTGTACTAAGAATACAAAATATATTATGCAATTGTTCTTATAAACTGTCCTATGGGAAATTTTTAAGTAAATTTTAAAAAGATATTTTAAACATAATGGAAATTTGTGGGATTATACTATAGGATCATCTTTCCATTCCTAGAACGTAAAAAATCGTTTTACCTAAATATTTAATCCCTTAAAATTTTATGAATTTTAAAATGGCTTTTTAAAATTTGTTTAAAAAATTCTATTGAGTATTTTATGAAAAAAATTTCTTAATATATTTTATCACGATTATTTTGTTCCTTGGCCTACTTTTATTTAAAAAATGTGTGTAGATTCACTTGGCTAATACGTAAATGATTATGTAAATTGTGAAATCAGTTTAAACGAATTTAATAATTGGATTTTTTGACTTGAAACTGATGCTAATGAAATACGAATTTCTGATAAGGTCAACCTTGACTCTAACAATTTTCAAGATAACGACTGCCGGTTATATAATCTGATGAAGAACTACATTATTAATAAGTTAATTATCAAAGTTTTCATTTATATATTAATGAGCTTCTCCTCTAATTAGAAAAGATGATTATTTTTACTCTCATTTTGCCTTTGGTCGTTATCCTGAATTCTATTGGCGAATACAATAATATAATAGATTTATGAATTAAATTACATTTTTTCAAGCCTTACGCAACCCAATATTTGTGCCGAGAAATCCTTGTAACCAAAACAAGAACTTTAAATTAAAACTAAAATTATTTGAACTTTTCAAAGTGTGTTTTGAAATGAATCCGCCGTGAAGGAAATCCATTGCAAGACGACCAATAATATTGTTTAACATAATTTTCAATAAAAGATATACAAATTTTATTTTTTTTAATATTCTCTTTCAACGGAAGCGTCTAAAGAAATAAATTTTCAAAAACTCTGCTGTAGGCCTTCATAATAAAAATTTCCAAAAATTTCAATATTACGGCCAGTTCGAATTTTGGAAAAATAATTAACTCACCATTCTAGAGCGGAGGCCTTTCAATTTTTCTTGCAAATCCGACAAAATGAGCAAGTTTATTTTTAAGAACTATGCAGCAGGTTGTAACAGTCTGTAACTGAATTTAAAATAATTTTAGGACCAGCGTCCTATGGAATCTCTCCAATCTTGTAAAATTTTTTAAAATTGCTGAAAATTTTTTGAAAATTTACAGAATACTTTGAAATTTCTTCAAATTATTTGCAAATTTTTCAATATAAATTTATAGCTCCGCCTAGTCTGTAAAGACTTTAATAAATTCCGCTATTTTCTGACGATAATACAGATTTCTTACAAAATGGGACTGGTAAAACATTGCATAATAATGCGTGTATTTCTTAAAAGGGAATCTTATCTCGATCTGTCTAGTAGCTTAATGGGAAAGTATCCGACTGGCAAAATCGGTTTTTATCAAGAACAAATTTAATTAAAAATTATTTTAATTCATAGCTCAATCTAGACTATAAATGCGTTAAGAAATTTTTGTATTCTCTAATGATAATAAAGAATCCTTGAAAAAATTGACTTGTAACAGCTGCTATTATATTGAATGTATTTTTGAAAAAAAGTTTTCTTTTGGTCTCTCTAGTAGCTTAATAGAGAAGTAGACCACCGGCAATCGAAAGTTCTATGGCACGATTCCCAGCGGAGCGACAGATCTTTTTTTCAGAAAAAATGTAATTTCAAATATTTTAAAGTCATAGCTCCATCTAGTCTGAAAATACGGTAACTAATTCTGTTATTCTCTGATGACATTAGGTCGTCAAATTAATTCTTTGTCTTTACTTTGATATCTTGTAACTCTTGGTCAAACTTGAACTTAACAAGTGGCGGACTCAGGGCCTTAACCTCAAAATTCATTATTGAAGACAATATCATCTGAGAAGGAGCCGCCATCTATTATATTGTGCTTTGAAGATCAAGGTTCGCCATTTAAATCTACCCTAGAGCGGGAGAAAATTTCAATTGGAACAAGAATTATAAGACATTAAAGTAAAGGCACCGAATAAATTTGTAGACCTAATAATACAAATTTTTTGAAAAATTTGACGTGTAACATCTGACATATATATACAGATTCCTTAAAATACATGAAATCCTTTAAATAGTTTAGAAGAAGACAATAAGCTAGGGAAATAGAATACTCCGTGTGTTGTTACAGAGTTGAGTTCACAGTCTAGGGATTTACCTTACGACACCCCTAATCCTGGTGTTTCTCGTGGCGAACCTTCTTATTCTCCTGAAAGGTCTCCTCCTCCTGGCAGACCTCATTCTCCCGATTTTCCAGTCAGATCTTCTACCCCTGCCATACAGACTCCTCTTGTCAGATCAACGTCTCCTGCCAGTCGTTTTAATTTTTTACGCCTAGGTAAACTTCAAATTGAAGAACTTAGATCAGTTCGGCTTATTCCCCACGTGAATCCAGAACGGCAGTTCCAAATTCAAAGATACACTTTTCCATACAATGCATCAATTCAAGTGAGAGGAAGATATAATGTCCTTGTGTCCATGCCAACCGAAGAACAAACTGTATTATCAACGTCCAATGGTGACGTCTTTGCAATATTTGAGAAAAGAAATACAATTCTTCGTGGAGTATAAAAAATGAGAGGTGATCTTCATAAACGGGCAAAAATAAACATGTACAACGTCAAGTGAGAAAATATGACTCATGAAGAAATCGAGGAATCTCCTTTAGGAAAGGATTGCGCAATTTCAAAAAATTTTTGAAAAAAGAAGTTCGTTCAGTATCAGCGTCAGAGAAAAACTTTTAGAGTATTTTATTAAACTCAATTAAATTCAATTTTTCATAAAAAGAACCATATTTAGCTATTATTGATTTTTTATGCTTATTTCTCAAACCATAGTATGCTAACGCATAAAAAATCTATCTTTAAAAATGCCTTGATAAGGAAAAAAGAGTGAGTCAGGCACATGAATTACAAACGACTTAGTCTAGAATTTAGCCATGGGAAAAATTTTTTCTTTCGCTTATTAAAATAAATAATTATTTAATTTGTGATTGAACCAATTAATACCCGCCTTCTTCTCTACCTCCCCTCCTATTTCTGATACATTCTATACTTTAATTGATCTATATAGCTTTTTTTAATTTTAATTTTCTCTATAATTAAATTATGCTATGCTAATTAATTATAAGGAGGTAGCAAAGCGCTCATTAAATAAGAACCCTACGGAGTTTGTCCGCAAATCCATTGGTGAATATATTAACACAGATAATATATCTATAATTTTAAGTAAATTTTTTTAGCTTTACGCAAATCGGACTACGTGTAATTTAATTTGCATTCTATCTAAATTTCTGCTTTCTTTAAAACTTTATTTCAGTTTTTCTGACGTGAGTTCTAATTTCATCTAAATTTATTACGGAGAAATAAATACTTTGCTTACAGGTACGATTTCAAATAATTTTACTATGTTGGAATCAAGAGAGAACGACAATGAGAAGGAGGTCACTGTTTCTGTCATATGTAGCATACATTATTTCATCATGTGGATGTTTTGCATCATTCACGAATGGAATTTCCATACAGATGCACGAATTATTATTTAGAAGAAAAAAATTTATTTTCGTTATCTCAAAACATCATGAAAAACAATAAGTATATGGCAAGATACGAAAATTTGTTTTCAAAGACTGTGCTGTCGACCGTGGCAGTCACTTTCAAATAACTAGAGGAGGAGGTCCCATAAAATCTCTTAAACTTTTCGAAATCCCTTAATATCTTTTTCAATTCTACAAAAGTCTATAGCATTCCTCGTAAGTTTTTAGATCTCTTGAAATCTTTAAAGTCCTTGGAGGTTCAATGGAACTCTTTATATTATATGAAATTCTTTTTAACATTGTGATTAACTTGAAATCTTTGAAACAGCTACGAATAGCTTAAAACTGCGATTTATTTCATTTATTTTCAAAAGTTGTCTAAAATCTTTGAAACACCTTTGAAATAATTGCAGGTCTTTAAAAATGACTTCAAATCTTACGAAATCCTACACAAAAACGTTGCAAACAATTTTCAACTACATTTATCCGACGTTGCATAAATTTTATCTGCATCCTGTGAAATCACAATCCCTATAAAAATTATCTAGAATATACTGTGCGCAACTTGGATTAAAGCAGGCGTACACGAAGCTGAAAACATGCCGGATAAGAAAATTAAAATCCCGAAAAATGTTCCGTGAAAGAATAAACAAAAATAATTAAAACCTTTGTTTCTTTTTGAAGAATTAAGTTCACAGTTCGACAGTTTAATAAACAACATGACTTATCCCGGTGTTTGTCGTGACGGACCTTCTTCTGCTTCTGAAAGGTTTCTTCCTCCTCCCAGATCTTATTTTCTGCTGAGGTTTTCTTCTCTTGCCATGCCTGTTCTTCCTGTCAGGTACAGGTCTCTTCCTGCCATCCATCGTTCTTTGCGCCTCGCTGAACTCTCAGTTGAAGAACTTAGACCAGATTAACTTCCAGTGATAATATCTTTGCAATATTCATGAGTGGAAAAACAATTCTTTGTGGAATTTATACAACAAGAACTGGCCTTTTCTTATAAATCAAATGTATTTTATTCTTTATAGAGTATTCTAACATTACATCATACACGGTCGGTAACTTTCAAATCTATAAGACATTACCACTTGGTAGACTGCAAAGCATTGATTATATAGGAGTTTTACTCAAATTAATTTTTGTAGGCGAAAGTACATAAAAAAATAGTTGTATGGCTTTGCTTTTCAGATAGAAAATGACGCATGTATTGAAAACGGTCATGCGGCGGCGCTAGTAGTAACTCTGTTCTAGTTGTTTTGACTGTTATATGTCTTTTGTTATATAGCGCCGTTACAAACTCTTAAAAAAGTGTCAAGAAATCGGTTTATTTATATAATTATAGTGAAAATGACACAGTGGATTTTTTTAATAGTGGTTTTCTGTTTTTTTTTATCGAATCATTTCCATTAATTATCGCTCCGTTATGAAAATCAGGTTATAAAAGAAAACTCGGAAAACACTCGAAGACCACGAATAAAATAGTTAGAAGCTTTTTATTAATTATGAAAGATCTAAGGAAAAATGGTTAAAGGTTCATTTTAAAAGAATAATTTCAGGTTTTGCAGATTTTAAAATGTGGGTTAAAAGAATATGGAAAACTAGATACCATTTTTTGTATTTTTCGCGATTTACAAATTTTTGAGGTAAATTGAATTTTGTCAGTGTGTGTAAAAAGTTCTTAAAATTCATCTGAAATTTTTGAATCATTATTTTATAAGGAATTTCAAAAGAAAATCGAAAAAAAAGATCACAAAACATTTTGAATTATTTCCTAAAATTTTTAAAAAGTGTCAAAGATATTAAAGAAAAATTTAGCAATTTTACCATATCACATAATTTTAGAAAAAATTGGAGTAAGTTTAAGGAAAATTAAAAAAATTTGAAACGATGCAAAAATATTTAAAACTTGTAAAGTTTTTTTTTTTAATTTTTGTAAAGTTTCACGAAAATGAAAGACATTTTTTCAGGTTCCTAGGAAAAATTAAAATAATTTTTTCTTTCGCAAAATTAATTTAAAGAGATTATTTAAAAAGATTTTATAATATTTCAAAAATAGTCGAAGAAGAATCTGAAAGATTTTAAGGCAATTTAAAAAACTGTGCACAATAAATAAAAAATGCAGAAAAAATTCTAATAATTTTTTTGGAATTAGGAGGTTTAGAAGGCCTGATTAGATTTAAAAAATAATTAATTTTCCTTACATTCGCGTGAAAATTTTCAATAATTTTTTATTTTGAAAAATGAACTATAAGGGAAAATTGAAAAAGGTTTTTAAACATAACAATTTCCTAAAATTTCTAAAAACAGTTTAGAAGATTTTAAAGCAAAATGTTTCAATTTGTTAAGATTGTAAAATAAAAACGAACGAAAATCGGGTAAATTCAAGAAATATTTAGTAGAATTGAAAATAATTTGGAAAGTTTTTTGGAGAATAAACAAATGTCATTAAAATTGCTGGAAAAATTTAGAAGATAGTAAGATAATTTTTTTTAATTTTGAATAATATTTAAAAATCTTGAGAAATTCTATTTCATTTGAAAATTAAAGATTTTCAAAGTAATCAAATTAAAATTGTAACGCTCAAAGTTTTTACCTTTATGGAATTTGGACGATTCCAGGCTTTATATTTTAAAAAGTCCAGTTTTAAACATTTGATTTATAATTTCTCGTTTAATATGCAGTTTTTACAAATTTATTCTTATTTTTTTATTTTTTGAGAACTGCTATGTATATTTTAAAATGAATAACTATTTCCATAAATTTTTAGAATATCCTGCCTCTTATGTGTAGAAAAAAGTTGAGTTATTTTAAGTTAAAAAAAATTCAATTTTAAATTTCATATGATTCAAACGAGGTGTATGTATCGAAAAAATTCGACTATTCGTACCGAAATTTCAATGCAAACAGCCACAGCTTAATTAAAAACAAAATGTAGATTTTTTCAGATTTCCAATAAAAAATTGAAAAACTTTTCAACAATTGTAAAAAGCTTCAAAGTAATGAAAACATTTGTTTAAGACTCCTAGGAAAATTGAACATGATTCTTCGTTTAAAACAATTATTTTCAGAAAAAACTTAAAAATAGTATAAATGATTTCCAAAGTTTTCAAGAGAATCTGGAATATTTTAAATAAATCTCTTTAAATTTGCAAGACTTTCTAAAAATAGTACGAAAATTCGATTTATTTTAAAAGATATTTATTGAATTTTTTGTAAAATATTTATAAAATCCTGGGAATTAAACAAACATTCTTTCAAAAATTCCAGATTATCTTTTGACAATTTTAGAAATCATTAAAAATATTTTTAAATATTTTCTTGCAATAATTATTCAAGATGAAAAATTATTTTCAATTTTCCCTCGAATCTTACAAAAATGTTTATATTATTTCGAAGCTTATCACAATTCCTCAAGAGCTTCTCAATTTTTTATATAAAATTTGCAAAAATCGACATTTTCTTTTAAATTACGGTATGGCTGTTTGCACTGAAATTTTGTCACGAATAACAATTTCAAATTTTTTCTTCATATATTACGGGTTCAATTGTTGCTCTTCGAAATTTTAACGATTCAAGACTTTGTATGTCAAAAAATTCAGTTTTAAATTATTTACTTTTAAATATTTGTTTTTGAATAAGTAACCATAAATGAAAATAAAATATTGCCAAATATTCAATAATTATATGATATGAAAATTGCAATTATTTCCTTTAACTTTAACTTTAAAAATCTGCAAATTCTTAAATTTTGAACAAATTTATAATCTTTTGGTCAAATTAACTATTTTTCACTTTCTAATTCTTAAAGTATAGATCCTTTTTTTAAGCATTTTCTTTATATATATTTACAGTTCATATAATGAAAATGTTTTTATCCAATATTTTCAACTTTAAACGCCTTTGATTTTTAGTTGTGTAAGTCTTAAAGACTGTATTTTTTTTAACTATTTACGTCAAAAATGTACGCTTCAAAATAAAAGCTTAAAATCAATATTTTGTTAAGTAAAATATTTTTTAATCAAGCATTGTAAACGAAATGATATCATAATTGAAAAAGATAAAAATTGAAATAATTATTTTTTTAAATTGTTAAAATTGAATCTGTAAAGATTTTTCTTCTAAAAATTTTTTAAATTCCTGGTAAAAAAATAAATAAAAAGTCATTTCCTTTTCTGGATAAAAATTCAATTATAACATTGCATTTTGTTTTAAATTAAAAATTCATCTGTTTTAAGAGGAATTTCACCTTTCTTGGATAGAAATGCAACTATTTGGTTTAAAATTACTATATTTCGTGAAAAAGTAATCCTTTTTGCTTGGAAATTCTACTGCATTATTGAAAAATTACTTTTAGTTTAAAATTTATATTTTTCTGTTGAAAAATGAAATTAAATCTTTTCTGGATAAAAATTCCACTTAAAAAAGTAGTTTTTTTTATTTAAAAAGTATCTGTCAACTGAAATCTTTTTTAATCGAAAATTCAACTATTTTTTTTTATTAATTTTTTTCATGTCTTTGCTCAAGAGTTTAACTATTTTTTTGAAAAATAATCTTTTTTAATTGAAAATTCAACTGCTGGGGTAAAAGTTAAACTGCATGGTTAAAGATGGATTCTTTTGTCTCTGGTAGAAAATTTAACGAAAATTTAACTGTTCAGTTGGAAAAATCTTCTTTTTTTTTATTTAAAATTAATTTTTCCATTTTTTGGTATTGATATTTGTTAGTTAAAAATTATCCGTTATTTGGAGAAAAAAAAAATTCTTGGATTAAAATTTCATTTTCGTTGGGTAAAAATGAATCAGTCTCGTGCATTTTTTTTTCTAAATTCAATATTTTCAGAGAAAATTTGTCTTTTGGCTTGAAGGTTTAACAATTTAGTTAAACTTTTATTTCTCTCTTGAGTGGAAGTCTTTATTTGTTTAAAATCCGTTTTTTTAAATCCTTTGTTCTTTGTATAAATGTTATCTTTTTTAATGAAATATAAACTTTTGAAATAAAAATTAAAAAGATTATTCAGACAAAGGTTTTGTCAAGTTTAAATAGCCTTTTAATTTTTTTATTTCAATAGGGCATATTACAAAAGACGACTTTGAATATATTTTATCATGAATCATTGCCCTAATTACTTGGCTATCTTTTATTTCAAGAATTCATGTAGATTTATTTGGCTAAGACGTAAAAGATTATATAAATTGTGATATCGGTTTTAACAATTTTAACGGCAATCATCTCTTAGATAGCGACCATAAAAATGTACCATAAAGTCTGGAAAACTACTAGAATATTCATGAGTTAAATATTAAATCCAAGTCTTCACTAATACACTAATTATTTTTTAATCGACTCATAAAGATATGAGGACTTTGCCTAATCTCGTCTTATTCTTGGGGGTTGTGCTAAATTCTCTTGGTGAATATAATAATATAATATATTTATAATTTTATGTCCATTTTTAAAGCTATATCAAAGTTAGAATGTGTGCAATTTAATATATCCCAATAGCTATTTTCTTTCAAACTTTATTCGAGGTTTTCAAAATAAGTAAAAATTTAATGTAAATATATTCTGCGGAAATCCAGAATGTGAGCGTGATAAAAAATTTCAAAAGTGTCCTTAATGATTGAGGTCATCCACATAATAAACACAAGCGTAAAATGTGAAAATACAGTGAAACTCTTTAATAACCCTCCCTTCTATAGCCTTTCCGAGAATTGAACCGCGCCGCAGGTAGGTATGACAGGAGCTGCGAGGGGCCCGCGGTATCTGAGGTTGTCACTCCGGTGAGCATTCAAGCGTGAACAAACAAAAGCGGAGCGGGTTATAAGGAGTTAATTCCCACCCACCGCCAGCCCCAAAATCAGCGCTATAGAAGAGTTTCACCATATTACAAATCTACATAATTTATTCTGTTTTCTCCGAACTCTCCTAAAAATCCGATCTCTTATCAATTTTAAAAATAGTTTGAAAATGGTTTAACACTCACTTTTGGAACCGTACTTAAGTAACAGCTAAATGGGGGGGGGGGGGGCTTTTACTTAAGAATTTCGTTTTAGTTATAAATGTTATTGTTTGTTAGAAAATTTAACAATGTTCTTAAGAACATCTTTTTTGGTTACGTTATGTAAACATTCTTCTTTTCTGTTTGAAAATTTAACTCTTTCCGTATAAAATTAACCGTTTTTCTTAAATTGATATTTTATTGCTGATAGGTCAATTTTTTTTCACCAAAAATATTTTTTCTGTAAATTTGTCTTTAGATTTGAAATTTCATGTTTTGGAAGTAAAATTGCATCTTTCTTGAACAAAATTTAACTATTTTGTTTAAAATTCAACTATCCTAAAAAAATTTACTTTTTTTTTTTTAAATTCGTATTTTTCTGTTGGAAAGTCAATGCAAATTTTGATGGATAAAAATGCAAATCTCTTTTTGAAAATTTGTCTTTTTGATTTAAAAGTTTACCTGTTTCAGTAGAATTTGCATTTTTCTTGGACAAAAATACAACCTTTCGTTCGTTTGAGAATTTAACACTTTTTTGAAAGTTTGTCTCTTTGACTTTAAAATTCACTTACTTTTTATAAAATTCATTTACTTTTTATTTAAATAAAATATTTTTGGCTTAAAAAGAGAACTAAAATCCTTTCTGGATGACAATTCCGTTATTTTTTGAAAATTTGTTATTTTCTTTTTATTTAAAAATTTAACTTAGAAAAAAAGTTTATCATCTTCTATTAAAAATTCCTCTGTTTTAGTACAAATTTCATCTGGCATTGATAAATTGCAACTTATAATTTTGATTTAAAAAATCATCTGTTTTTGTAGAAATGTATTTGGGTAGAGGGGATATATTTTGGTACGGGTTTTTAAATAAAAAAAGATAATAAAAAACAAATAATTTATTATTTAAAATTTCGATATATTATAAAATTCCATAAAAACAGTCTGCTATAAGAGACTATAACTTCTGTTCTGTCAAGAATAAAGTTTAATTTTTAGATTCATTTTTATCTAGGATGTATAGTGGATAAGATATGATCCGAAAAAAATGAATAAGTTATTCACTAAATTATTGGGGTATTCTTGAACTTTCTATTAGTTCCTTATAAAATTTACGAATAGGGACTTTTCTAAGACGCAACATTCAAGGTTTTTAACTGAGAAAACTTTAATTATTATTTGTTCCTTTCAAAAAATTAAACAGCAACGGAAACATCATTAAAACAGCAACGAAACCACGATGCTGTTCCTCCCTGCTCAATTTGATTTATTTTTGGTTTTGATAAGGTATTATTGTTGAAACGTTGGTGATTATTTTTTACAAATGTCTTTTTATTGTGATTTGATCTTATTTAAATTTATTAAATTTTAAACTTAAGTATGTTATTTCAAGTAAAACTTGGTTCAGAGTAGCTGTGCTGAAAGAGAACAATATTCTGGTAGAGAATACACAAGAAAAATTTAATCCCCTTTTTTTCTTGCAGATGTTAATTCACAGTCTGAGAAATCACCTAACGACACCCCTACTCCAGGTGTTCCTCGTGGCAGTCCATCTAATTCCCTTAACTTGTCTCTTTCTCTTGCCATACCTGATCCTCCGGCTTCTTCGTTCCAGTGTTCTTCTTCTGCAGAGTCGTCAGTTCGTGCCAGGTCCAGGTCTCCTCCTGGCGAGCCTTCTCTTCGTGCCAGATCCACATCTCCTCCTGACATTCCTGTTGCTCCATACTCACATGCAATTATGCTTGAAAATTTTAGATCTGTTCGTCTTATTCCCCACGCAAATCCGAAACGACAATTTGTAATTCTAGGATATACGTTTCCTCGCGATGCACCAATTCAAGTAAGAGGAAAACATCAGGTTCTGGTGCCCGTCCCAACCGGAAGACAAATTGTATTATCAGCGTTAAATGGCGAGGTCTTTGCAATAGTTGAGAAAAATCATACAATCCTTCGTGGGCTGTTTACAGTAGACAATGACGGAATTACAAAACGAGTAAAAATTAACATAAGAAACAGCCAGGTTGCAGGGATGACCATGCAAGAAATCAAGGAAACTCCCTTAAGCAAGCACAGCCCAATCTCAAAAAATTTTAATAAAGTGACAATAGACGACTCTCATCCACCAAGTTTATTTCATTTCTTGTAAATGTAAATAAAACCAAGCTTTCCAGTAGCAAACAAGTTGTTGGTTCTCTCGCTATGCGCTCCGTCACTGTATTTTCGACTCATTTGTTCACAGTCCACATTTGTTATGTCCAGCTACCTTGAAAGAAGTATCACTTCAATAAATTTATATTGTTGCAATTCATAATACGCATTGGTATTGAAACATACGTATTTTAATTGTATTGTTTTTATTAATAAAAACAAGAGCTGAAACCAATTTTATAGAACTTTTAGAAACAGATAATTTTTATCCCTTATTAATTTGTAAAGTTCCGCGAGGAAAGGGACCTTAAGGTTACTAGGAAAAATTTTCAGTAGAAGCGACTGAAGAAACGGTCGCAGTCAAACACTCAGCGAATGTGGGCAATCTGCGCAATTCATCCCCTCCACTTACGTCAAGCTCTTCTCGCTCCACGTTCAGCGAATCAGATGAGCTCTAGAGTCATACGGACAAAGAGCAGTAAGATGCGTAGAAAATGGTGGGGTTAGATTTCTCGGGCTGACCGTAAGATCTGAAATAGGCGATTCACTTCTTACTTTGCAGCTCAATAGCAAATCCAATTTTGCAGATAAAAATCTATTTCTTTTTTAATAGGGAAGAAAAATTTTGAAAATATTAATATTGTCACAAATTTGATAATAGATTTTTTAAACCTTAGGCCCCTTTCGTAACGGATCTTCACATATTGCATCTTGCGTTATTTTGTAGGAAAGTTGAATTGTTACCTACGTTTTTCCGTTTAATTTTTCATGGCTTAAACTATAAATATTGGCAGTACAAGCCTGGATAACAAACTCGACTTTTGCATTTGGATTACAAAACAGTGCAAAAAAGAAATTTGAATTAGGAAATTGCTTCAAAAGTTATCGCGTCATCAGATAACAGATGGATTGCCAGGCAGAAATTTTTGTAAAAAAAACTATTTTTTTGACTCGAGACATTTCAAAACGTCGAGAATCGATACTACTTGGATTGACGGTGCAATGCTTAGTCTGCTTCAATGAAATCATCTTTTAGTGCGATTTTTAAAGAATTATTGTACCTGCCTTAGTTAAAAAAGTCAGGATTTTTTTTAAGGAGGATTTTTTTTTAAGAAATTACTGATAGTCTTATTTGTTTAAAGAATTTTAGTGTTTTTTGTTTTGTTTTAAATTATGGTTTTCCTTTCCGCACAGCTAAAAAAAATCATGTGATTAAATTATTAAAATTTATGGCACGCACGCAATACCTGAGGATTCTTATCCTCATTATCTTTGAACATACAAACTCAGTAAAGAGGATTTAGAATTTTTCTTTTATGGCTTTAGTATTTGTGGTAGAGGGTGTCCAAATTCGAAATTTTCACAATTTGTGTCATCTTATTACATAATAAAATTAATTGTTAAACAAACAGTTTAATTTTCTACAAAAAAAAAACAATTTTTTAACAAAATACATGGATTTTAACGAAATAATTGAATTTGCAATGAAAAGAGACAAATTTTTGAACAAAAAGTTGAATTTTGAATTAAAAAAAAAATAATTTCCAACAGAAAATGTAAAACAATGAATCTGCAATTGAAATAGTTAAACTTTCAACAGCAACAAAAATAGTGTTCACTAAAAAAGATTAATTATCAACGAAAACTGGAATAATTAAGTTTTAAGGTAAGAAAATCAATATTCAATAAAAAAAGACGAATTTTAAACTATAAATGATCATTTTGCAACGAACATTAAATAATTAAATTTTTTCTGTCAAAAAATAAATGTTCAACCAAAACAATGAATTTTTAACTGAAATTATAGAAAATTCAACTGGAATAGTATGTTCATTTATGGTTTAAAGAAAAATTATTTTCAACCAGAAAAGAAACAAATTTTCAACAAAGCATCTTAACAAAAACGTCTGGAATAAAATTTTTTTATTTTCAAGCGCGAGGGGGTTCGAGAACCCAAAAATTAAAAATGGGAACATCTTCTTTTTTACAAAGATCCCTCCGGGAATGGGGTGCGTTTAAAATCAAAGATTAAAAAAAAAGTTCTTAGTTGATCAACTATGAATATAAAGTAATTTATGATTTTTAAAATTCAAACGATTTTATTAAATTTCAAATATTATTGTCTTCTAAAATATTCCATTCTTAAACAATTTATTTTTGATATTTTTCAATTAAGAAAAAGAAGTATTTATTAACTTTAGATATATCTGACTGTGCATCACAACCAGTAATAATAAATAAAATATTCAATAATAAACAAAAAACTCAACTTTGAGCGTTACAATTTTAATTGTTTTATTTACAAAAATTTTAATTTGTAAGTCAAATTATTGAATTTAGATATATAAATAAAAATTAAACATCTCTTATTTTTAGAAAAAATTTGAGTAAGTTGTGCAAATATTGAGAAATTTAAAAAAAATTCAAAATTAATAATAAATTTGAAATAATTTCAAATATTATAAACGAAGTGTCTACGTGTACCGAAAAAATCAGGCTATTCGTACCAAAATTTGGATGCAAATAAAGCACGGCCTAATTTGAAATCAAATATACATTTTGGCAGATTTCGAATAAAATAATTATAACTTTTTTAAGAATTATAAGAAAATTGATACAAAAATGTAACCATTCAATTTTGAAGGTTTCTACCTTAAAATTGCTTAAAATGATATAATTTTGAAAATTTTTAACTGTATTAACAGAGTCTTAAATTAAAAGAATTGAAAGTAATTACTTGAATTTTAATTTTTGTAACCGAATCGAAATCTTTAAGCTGTATAATTTATAGAAGATTAAAATGTGTTAGTAGTTTCCTTTATATACGTGTAAATTACTGAGAATTTAAATACAAAATGTTTGCGAACCGAGAAAAGACCGGGAAATTATCTGGAATCTTTTTCTTTGATTAAAACGGCCACCCTGATTTTTTAAGATTTATTGATGTCTCAAGATAAAAAATATACCCGGTACTTATGAGGTAGAGCAGCTTGCCCAAAAAATAATTCTTCAGTGAAGTTACACTGCTATTCAAATTATTAACTAATACGTTACTCAGTTTTTCATCTAATCAGAAAATATGAAGATTATTTTAACTATCGTCTTATACTTGGGGGTCATCCTCAATTCTATTGGTAAATATTATAACATAATTTAATTATTACATGATAGAAATTAAACTATATTATTAAATTAAAACATAATCTATAATTTTAAGTACATTTTATAAGCTACAATGCTAATGAGAATGTGTGGAATTAATTCTACATTTCATACGAATTCTTTTTTTATACATGATTTATGCTTATCCGAAATGTGTATAAAATTACTCAGAATTTATCCCGGAGGACTCCAGTCTGTGCAAAAGTAAAATTTGTTCCTTGAATAAAAAATGCAGTAATAATCCTAGCCAAGAAGTAAAAACAGCCTCAGAATTGTCATTTTTTAAACAATTAGATTGTTAATAATTACGTAACCTTTTATAGAAAAAATTTAAAGTCCTATCGAAAAACTAAAGATTGTTCTGGATCCATCTCGGGAATATCTCCAGGTATTTGTTTTTTATTTTTTCCAGAAAGTTTTACATTAAGCAATTATATTTTTTATAATTTTAAGGAATTGATTTAAAAATTTTAGTAAACAATTAAGATTTACTAACTAAAATATAACATAGCTTGACGTACTATAAATTAAAGAAAAATTTAAACATTTTAGAATAGTTAGATTAAAGATTGTTTTAATCCCCTTCACGCACATATCTTTACGATATCCCATAAAGCATATAGATTTAAAATTGTTTATCCTTTATTATAGACACAACTAAAAGTCCTATAAAAAAACTAAAGACACACTTTTGGATTCATCTCGGCAATATCTTCCTAATTGTTTACCAAAATTTTTAAATAAATGACTAGAAATTGTAAACAATATAATTATTTAAATAATTACTTTTTGCGTTCGTGTGTTGAGGGCGTAAAAACAATGTTTAAGCAAACTTTTTTGTATTAATTAAAATTTTTTTCATTTATGGTACGTCAAGGTATGTTATGTTTCAGTTAGTAACTCTTAATTGTTCACCAAAATTGTTTTATAAATTCCTGAAAATTACGATCACTGTAATTGTTTAAATAATTATTTTTTTGAAAAAATGAAAAAAGACCTGTGAATATTGCCAAAATGAATCGAGAAGTATCTTTAGTTTTTCGATAGGACTTTTAGTTTTTTTTTATAATAAAAGTTAAAGATTTAAATCTATATGGTCCATGGGATATCGTAAAGGTGTATTTGTGGAGGGGGTAAAAACAATGTTTAAACTAACTTTTTTCATTTATGGTACGTCAGGGTATATTTTCTTTTAGTTAGTAACTATTAATTGTTTACCGAAATTGTTAAATAAATTTCTGAAAATTATAAACAATATAATTGTTTAAATAATTATCTTTTTGAAAAAAAAACACCTGGATTCCGTAACTAATTTTACTTTTTATCTAGGACTATTAATGCATTGTTTATTCAATGTAGAAGTTTTAAATGAATATGCTTAGCTTGTTAACAGCTCCGAAGCATGTGCCGAATTTAAAAATGGAACACTTTGGAAGAATCAAAAATGGCGGCCGTTCAGATTTCAATTAAATTGATCATTTTCCTTTTGACAGTCACAGCCCGAAACTTTAAAAAATTTAAGATTTCAAAAATTACAAAAATGTTTGTCATTTCTTGAAATCCTTCTAAATCCCTTAAATTAATCAACATTCTCACAATTCTTCGAAGTGCTGTAAATTTCTTCATATCGCTTGAAATAAAGTTTATTTTGTTCCCTAAAGTTTTCTAGCATTTTTTTGTAATCTCTTAAATATATTCAAATATTCGTAAGTTGTAACAATACACTAAAATAAGTATGAATTATAAAAAATACCTAAATTTAAATTAAATTAAACTTATTAAATGGAATTCTCTCGAAAATAGCGTTCAAATCTTTCGAGATTCAATAACAACCTTTAAACGTTTTAAAATTTCTTCAAAAGACCTAAGATCCCTTGAAATCTTTGGAATCGCTAAAAATACTTTAAAATTTTATTTTATTTTATTTTAGGAATAGAGCTCTACGTGGGGAACTGTCTGTCCATGCGAGTGATGTACGATATTTTTTATTGGAAATCAGCCTTTAAAGAGATTGTAGGCCCGTCTAAAAAGTGAATCGTGATGTATATAATATTTTTAGTCGTAAAAACTATTGGGACTATTTCCGAGTCAGTTTGGCGGTGTATGAAATAAATGTAAAGCCGCCAGCTGAGACAACTCAGAAAACAGCTATCTAACGCTCACTTTTCAAGGGATATTACAGAATCGTAACATGGTGCTTTTGAATACAATCCATCGAATCTTTTTAATTTTCTTAAAATACAACATTTTATTTCATCTATTTCAAACATTATATAGAAATCCCATTAAATCGAGCTAAAAATCATTGGAAATCCTAAAAATTCTTTGAAATCCCTTGCAATTTTGGAAATTTGTTAAAATAATTTATTTGTTGCATCACCTCTTTCAATAATTTAACATGATTTATTTCTATACTGCATTACTTTTGAGTATTTTTCTACAAGTCGCGCGAAAATGGTAAGAAATTCTTTACAGGAAAATCACTTTAGGCCTATACTGAATTTTCTATATTTTTTCTTTCATTACAAACTTGCTAAACAGCCTTCAGATTCTGAAAAAAAAGTTAATTAAACAAAAATGTTCAAAACGTGTTACTAAATAAAGTTTCTTTTGCTAGAAAACTTCAATCTATTGCCCGCAATAAGTTCCTATATGATTGGTAAGGACTAACCGTCCACTCCTCTTCATCTAATCACAAATAAAAAATAACACCCTTGAAACATAAATTCTAAGGTACAAACTTTAACCTTATTTATAAAATGAAACTGAGTTTAAATCAAGTGTGTCGAGAGAGTAAGTTTACATACGAAAAAATATACCGGAAGAGAATACACAAAGAAAATTCAATCCCCTTTTTGTTGTTACAGAGTTTAGTTTACAGTACGAGGATTTGAATAATGGCACCTCTATTCCTAGTGGTCCTCGTGACAGACGCTCTTATTCTCCTGACTTGTCGCTTTCTCTTGCCAGATCTCATATTACGGTTTCTCCTGCCAGGCCTTCTTCTCTTGCCGAGATCAGATCTTCTCCTGCCGAGCATTCTCGCCGCAACAGATCCAGGTCTCCTCCTGCCACTCCTGTCACTCGTCGCCTACGTGGAATTATGCTTCACGAAATTGGATCGGTTCGGCTTATTCCCCATGCGAATCGAAACCAGCGATTCGAAATTCGAAGATATACATTTCCTCGCGATGCGCGAATTCAAATGAGAGGAAGATATAATATTCTTAGGCCTATGCCAACAGAAGAACAAACTGTATTAGTAGCGCCCGATCACTACGTCTTTGCAATATTCGAAAGAGGCAATACTATCCTTCGAGGAATATATTCAATAGGAAATACAGGGATTTCAAAACGGACAAAAATAAACATGTACAGCGGCGAAATTAAAGAGATGACCTCAGGAGAAATCGATGAATCTCCCTTAGGCAAAAATCGCACAGTTTCAAACAATTTTGAAAGAATAATAGTAACCGATGTTCGTGCACCTCGTTTGATTAATTTTTTCTAGATATAAGCAAAATCAATATTTGCGGGAGCAAATTACAGCTAAATGCAGAAAAAAAGACTGCAAATGTGTTTTTTTCAACTTTTCTTGGATTGAGGACGCAATTCTTACCCTTGTTTAATTCAATTTGACTGTGAGCCGTAAAATTTAGAACGTTAGGAAGTATTCACTTTGGAAAACTATACAACATTTGAATCTTTCACCTTTATCAAGGGCTAGAGACAAACCCATGCCACCGATTTGCACGAAATTTAAAATAAACACGAACGACATAGTTTTTTAGTGGTACTTTTTAGGAATTTATGATATTTGCATTAGTTTAAGGAATTTATAACAGGCTTATTTTTCTTAAAAAATATAAATGTGTTATAACATTATCACGGCAAGTGAGCCATACAATTGTCTAGCGTTTTCTATTAAGAATTTATAGTTTTTATTACCAGTTTCTAAATATGTATAGTTTTGCTCATACAAAATTTAATTTAATAATGTCAGTGTTAAATTCTAAAAGTAAATTTTTGATTCGTATTCTATGGCTGATTGTGAAGAGAAATGTTGTGGTTGAACTCGATAATCTAATAATGACGATTCTAAATCAAATAGAAAAACGTCTTTTTTATAATCATCGTCCCTTTTTTGTGATAGGATCTCGCAAACCGTTAAGATATTTAAAGTTGTTTCACTGAAATCAAAGATACAATTTTTAAAACTACGTGTCGTAAACTTTAGATTTTTTCTGCAACTTTCCTTGTTCATGACACAATTAAAGTCGAGGCACAAAATTTAAGAAATTTCCTATTTTAAAAAAAGCTTCTTACGTGATATATCCTATTCCAAAAATCATAAATATCTTTACTACAGGTTAATTGATGTGGAATTTCAAAAGCTTCATACAGGTAAAAAAACTTATAACCCGCACAAATGGTTTAAGTTTTCTTGGTTTAAATTACCGAAAGGTTTCAAGATCTTGTCATGCAAATTTTAGGTTTTTTTCAGCACCTTGTCCAAAGCATTACTCAAGTTGAAGTCAAAGTACAAAAAACATGAGAATCTTGATATTTTTTTTACTTCTGACGTTAGATTTTAACCCTAAAAAATTCCTATCATTTTAATAAATTTATAATATTTCAACTCAGAATATGCATTGGTATTGAAAAAAATATTTTTATTTTCTTTTTTTTTATGATCACGATTCAAACCAAAACGACGGTAACATTAGGTAATTCTAACCAAATTTGTAGATTTAATTTAGGCAAAAAGTTTGTTAAGTAGAATGTTATTAATGCCTGTGTCCTTTTTTGAAAAAGATAACTTTTTAATTTTGAATATATTTTTATAACGAGAGTTTACAGAAAAATTGCAGATACTTTTTGGAAAACAACTTTTGTAGTTTCATTTTTTTGGTCTCATGTGTCGTTTTTTATTATTAATAATTATTAAAACACTTTTAGATCCTTTTTGGATGAACAAATTTGGTCAATTTATATTTTTTTATAGGTTATGTCGTTTGGCAAAAAATTCAATTTTTTCTTTTTTAATGTTATTTTTTACGAATAAAACAAAAACTATGCATCCGATTAAAAAACGACTCACAAAAAAATGTCTAGTTCCTTTTTGGACAAAAACCTTTGTCTAAATATTTTTTTTTTCGTATCTTGCCTATTTTGGCCACAAAATGGAACTTTTGATTTTTCATTATTTTTGTGCAATCAAAATTTAAATTTTCAATTTTCCAGAAAATTTCAAAAATTTGTTACAATTTTTAAGATGCACTCACTATATGAATTTTTATCCAAAATATCTGGCTAGGGAACTTAACATTTGGTTTAGGACCCTAAAAGAGTATATCACAGGCCAAGCCAATCAGTCAATTTTTTCAAAAGTTATCGTGCTAGCAAACTAAAAATTTACACACAGGCAGACAAACAGCCAGAAATATTCATAAAAACCTGCTTTTTGGATTCACGGGTCACAAAACGTGGACGTTTAACAAAAACCGGAGAAGGGGGGGGGGATTTTACAAAAATCTGATACCGATTCATCTGACGGTAGTATACATTTCCCCTTATTTTTCTTGTTTTTTGTTTATTTTCAGTTTCGTGTTGTGTATTTGGACCCCATTTATTTGCTGGCCTTCCTTGATTACGAGGGATATTTTGTGTGCTCAACCTTAATATATTAACTACGAAAAATGAGAATTTTAACATTTGTTTAATTTTAAAATCAGCCCAAATGTGTTCACAAAGACTGTGGATAAAAGTGCTGCAGATAAAAGAAACCATAATTTTTCCAAACTTGAATTATTACAACCTACCTAGAAATACGAGAAGTTCGTAAATTGTAAACTCCAAAGATACGACCGTGAAATGGGCTCCTGTGACGCTTAGATTTCGGGGGTAATTCGTGAGAACGCATCAAGCCTACTACACGCACGCGCACGTCGCATTCGAGGCAGCGCGCACTCGCGTGCGCCTGACTCTCGAATAGGACAGCTCCATTTGATTCAGGACCCTCGTATCTGTGGAACACTCGTATCTTCGATGCTCGTATCTTTAGAGTTCAAGGCATTCGGTTCGAATGGGCCAGTACCATTTTCCTGTTAAGGTTCGTGACTCAAACTTGTGATCTACGCTAGTTTAAAATGACCTTTGCAAACGCATTATTGTCCGCGCGAACAATAATTTACTTTAAACAGGAAAAATTAGGGATACGGAATTAAATACTTGATTCCTTGTTTTATTTAACTTTTAATGTTCGTGGATTCTTGTTAGCTTCAAGAAAATCCAAATTTCACAACAATCGTCTAATGCAAGGCAAGAAAAGTGGGGGTTCAGTATTTGAAAATTAATCTGTCGTGTTTAGATACCAATAAACAGAATGATTTCTGAAAAACAGCCTTGAAACAAATTACTTAAATTTACTTGCGTGTTTTTTTTATTTAAGAAAGGAACACATATTTGATCAAGCTATAGATAAAATGAATGACGTATATTTGCTTTCAAAGTAGGTATGCCAAACCTAAATGTCAATTACTGCAATGAAAATGTGTCATCATTTGATCTTGTTTATGCAGAATAAAATTGTTATTCGTATTATCGTTTGAAAACAGTATTATTTTGCTTGTAGTACATATAAGTTCTTGGTTGTTACAAAGAAAAATTATTTTTATAATTATTTATAATTATTTACATGCTCCTCGAAAATAAGAAGTATTTATTATTAACATTTTTTATTGAAATGCGTATTTGTTAAGATGTTTTTACATCTTAAGATAAAAAACACCCATATAGAACAATGTTCATGAATGTTGGAATCGTAGTGAGAGTACTACGGCCTTGCCAGGCTTCGCCCAAATAGAGCGAATGCACACTAAGTTGAGGACTGGCAGAGTTGTTTGATAACAAATTTTGAGTGCAGTTTTGGTATAAATAAAATTCTTTATTGATACATTAATTAGTTTTTCTACTGATAAAAAAAGATGAGGGTTGCTCTTACTCTCGCTTTATACGTAGGGGTCATCATCAATTCTCTTGGTGAATATGACAATATAATATATCTATATTTTCAACTAAATACTTTCTGTTATGCGCACATCAGAACGTGTCCAAGTTAATTTACATTTTATTTCAACTGCTTTTTTCTTTTAAAATTTATTTCAGTTTGTCCACATGCAGTAAGAATTTAATCTAAATTAATAATTTCAAACACGAGGCTAATTTTCTAAATTTCTTTTCATCCAGGTGCGTATTCTATTTCAATTACCAACAAAATAATGTATTCAAAATTTCAGCAAAATGTAAGTTGTTTAGTAATCTGGAAAAATTAAAAATCAACATAACTTTGTCGGTTATCTTCGAACTCTCCAACTTCAGCCTTCTTTCTAAAGCGAAAAAATAAATGTAAAATAAAAACAATAAATTTAGAAATGCAAATATTATTGATATATTAAAAATAATTAACGAAATTATTAATATTATTAAAAAATCTTGTTAACAGCTAGGAAAGCAGGTGCTTACTTTAAAAATTAAACATTTTGAAAATATACAAAATGACGACATTAAAAAATCTATAATGAGGGATTGTTAAAATTTGAGATAAATTATTAATGTCGGCACTTTTTAAGGCAGGCCTTGACAAGACAAGCAAGTTTATTTTCAGAAACTATGCCATAGACCGTGACAGTCACTGACTGAACTTGACATAATTGGAAGATGTAGGTACTATAAAATCTCATAAGTCTTGTAAAGTTCTGTGAAAAAAATTGAAATGAATTAAAATCTTTAAAATCGTTCGACATGTTGCAACTTCCTTCATATCCCTTAAAATAAAGTTTATAAAAATTGTTCCGTAAGTTTCCAAGAAATTCATTGAGATCAAATAAAAATTGAAATCTTGGACATTGATTAAATTAAACTCATTAATTAAAGTCCTTTTAGAGAGAGGATTTGAATTTCTCAAAACCTTTGTCATCTTTGGAGATTCAATAAAATCATTTAAATGTTTTAAAATTCCTTAAAAAACCGAAAACTTTTTGAGATATTTGGAACCGCTAGGAATCCCCAAAAATGTTTATTTTTATTTTTATTTATGCTACAAATTTTTGTTACTTATTTGAAAATAATTTTAAATCTGCTAAATCCGTTGAAATAATTAAAGTTCTTATTAGTTCCAATAAATCTTGAGAAATAAAACAAAATTCCTTGAAATTTTCCAAATCAATTAAAATTGTAAAAATTCTTACAAAATTATTTTGAATTCATTCCTATATTTCAACATTGTTGATATTCATAGACATCCCTTGAAATAAAATTACTTTTATTCCATAAAATGCTCTAAAATTTTTGCTGAATTTTTTTTAAATCCACTGAAAATTCAAATGTGAATAAAATTAATATAATATAATAGATATTATGGCATTATAATAAATCTTTTAAATACCTGAATACTTAATACAATCCTTTAAATTATTTGAAATTGCTTATAATACCTTAAAATTGAATTTGATTAATTTTCAAAACTTCTGAAGAAATCCCACAAAATCGAGTTTAATATCACTGAAAACCTTAAAAATTCTTTTATATCTCATGAAATTTTCAGAATTTATTGAAATAATTTTGAGTCTCTGAAAATTCCATAAATCCTTTAAAATAATTAGAATCTTGTGACATCCCTTGAGCTTTCTGAAATTAAAAAAAAAAATTTAATCCTACGTTGGATAAATGATTCAGTTATTCGTTTGCAGTTTCTCTCTGCTAAAAAAACTTCAATTTTGTATCTGGAATGAGTTTCTATTTGATTAATAATGAAATTTAGAAAATTTAAATGAGATTAAAATAAAATTTAAAATCCCATTTATCGTCCAATGATCAAGTTAATGTGCAGAATTCCTGAAAATAAAACCAATAATTTAAAGACCAAATGTGAATTCTCTTTTGTTAAAACTCCTTCGGCTTTAAGGAACACATTCTCATCACATATCTTATGCTTCGTACTGGGGCTGCTTATTCAGATATTACAAACTAAAGTTCAAATGTGATTTTTAATGACTACTTTAATACTTGTTTCTTATTTTGCATTTTATTTAATTCTTAGAAACCGTGAAAAATGTTTATCATTTTAATAAATTTATATTATTACCATTAAAAATATGCATAAGTATTGGAATGAAAGTATTTTCATTATCTTATTTTTACCACTAAAACAAATGCGCATTCTCTTGAAAGAAAAATTATTATTAAATATTTTCTTGCAACTTTTGTGTCTTTTCCATAAATTTAATTTTGTTATATTCAATGCACATATAATTTAGGCAAAAAATGTGGTTAAATAAAATTTTATTCTATCTTGTGTCCTTTTTTCAAGAAGTTTATTTTTTACTTTTAATATATTTTTATAACCAAAGTTTACAACAAACCTTTTCAGGGCTTGCAATTGTATCTTATTCATTTTTTTCGTACCTTACATAGTTTGGCCGCAAAATGGAATCTTTGATTTTTCATTATTTTTTGTACAATCAAAATTTGAATTTTCAACCTAGAGACAAAATTCAAAAAGTAATTATTGTACACTTGTGGGACTTTCAAAAATGAAAGTTTTTCTTCTCTTGACTTTTTTTATATCTTGCGTTTTTTGGCTTGAAATATTAATTTCAGTTTGGCTTTTTGAATTTTGAAAATGCTACAACTCTGATAATTTTCTTTTTTTCGATAGAAGTTATGAATATAAATTGTTTCAGTTTCTGAGTACTACGAATAACCGTAAATAGAATTTTTAAATCTTGAAAAGTTGGCCTCAAAAATTTTGAAAATGTGCTCACTTTTTGAACTTTCATCCAAAATAGTTGATTTACGAACTCATTCTTTCTTTTTCGGCCTTAAAAAAGTATGCCAAAGCAGCATCCAATCTGATTAATCTTTCGAAAGTTATCGTGCCTACAAAACACAGACTGTAGACAGACAGACAGACTGACAGACACCTTCGTAAAAATCGTTTTTTTCTGACGCAGGAGGTCTCAAAACGTGGGGATTTAATGACAACCGACAAAGTGAAATTTTACATAAAATCAATACCTTCTTATCAGGATGAGATTGTAAAAAAATTAAATAAATAAAACATACGAGCAGGCAGAGACAAGAACGAACCACGTTGCTCTTGTCCTTCTTTAATTTTAAAAAATTTTAAATTTTAATTTAATTCCTTTTTTAATTTGTCCAAAAAATCAATTTTTTTAGAATTTTTTAAAACTTCTTTTAAATTGCAATATGAACATTTTATGGTGGTTGTCTAAATTTGGACGTTGGATTCTTGTTTTAATTTTCAGGAATTCTTCACATTGATTAATATTGACTGAATTTCCACTTCCTTTTAGTTTAGTTTTTTTACAAAACTTGGTTCAGACCTGGTGAGCCGGAAGTGAAAATTTAAATTAAAAAAAATATACCGGAAGATAATACACGACGAAAACGGAATTCACTTTTTCTTGTTGCAGAGTTTAGTTCGCATTTCGAGGATTTACAAACTGGCACACCTATTTCTGGTGTTCCTCGTGGCAGGCCTTCTTCTCTTGACTTGTCTCTTTCTCTTGCCAGACCTCATTTTGGGGCTGCTTCGGTATGGCATTCTCAACCTGCTCAGCCTTCTCTTCATGTCAAGTCAAGGTCTCATTCTGGCGGTCTTCCTTTTTGGCGCTCACGGGGAAATAAACTTAAAGAAACTACATTAGTCAGACTTATTCCCTTAACGAATTCAAACCAGCAATTTATAATTCAAGGATACACTTTTCTTCGCAATGTACCATATTTTGTGAGAAGAAAAAACAATCACCCTGGACCCATGCCAACCGTAAGACAAAGTGTATTAGTATCGTCCGACGGGAAAATCGTTGCAATACTCGACAGAAATAATACAATCCTTCGTGGAATATATAGATATGAAAAAAAAGTTCAAAAACGGGTAAAAGTAGATTTTTACACCGGCAAAGAAGAAGATATGACCACTGACGAAAGCAACGAAGCTCCTCTGGGCAAGAAGCGCCCAATCGCTTCCAACTTCAAAAAAATAACGGTAGATGCCTCTCATCCACCAAAATTATATAAATTTTTTTAAACGGAAATAAAAACAACATTTGCGGTATTAAATCGCAGCGCAATTCTTAATCTATTTAAATAAAATTATTTGGCTAATAATCATAAAATGTAAAACAATATGGAGTCGTGAAAAATTGAGCTTGATAAAGTCGAACCTGTAAAATATTTACTTTAAAAAACTATATAAAATTTAAGTCTTTCACCTTTGTGAAGGGTAACAGACGAACCTATTAAACAGATTGATAAAAAATTCTAAATGTACATGCACGGCATAATTTCATAGTGTTAGTTTTTAAAAGTTTGTCAGAAGAGAACAATTTTTTCTTAATTCTTCCGTTTTTGAGGAATTTATGACACCCTTATTTGCTTTATAAAATTTTTGTGTTTTTTTTGTAATGCTGGGTTTCCTTTGCACACGGCCACAGCGGAATTTATTAAATTTAGTAATTTAAATGCTTTAAGCAGACATGTTCATTATTCTTTTGCACTTCCGTTATCGTAGAATTTATGAAAGCCTAATTTGTTTGATAAACTTTGGTGTTTTATTTTTTTAATGCTGGGTTTCCTTCGCGCACGGCTACAACGCGATTTATAGTATTTATCAGTTTTGTAAAATTGTATAGATTCTATCATATAATATTGAATTTTTTAATTTCAATATATGCTCATACCAAAAAAGCGAAATATTCTTACATTGTTGTTTGTTTTATTAAAATAAATAATTCTATAGAGTAAATACATTCAAATTCATTAATTTCATATCTTCGTCGAACATATTTTTTTCTGAAAAGTATTGAAATCTCATTAAAAACACCCACGATTTAAAAAATTGACATAAATTTTAGTGTTATCTGGAGTGAAAAAAATACATTTAATCCGGCTAATTTGTTAAAATTATTAAATTTTGCTTACAAATAATTTTTTTTATATTCGGAATCGATTAATGTTAATCGTTATTTTTTTATTTTACTTAGCCGAATTTGATTACTTGGTCATATCCTATAGTTGAATCAATATTATTGAGAATTATTAACGTACTGCTAATAAAAGTTTATTAAAAATTTTCAGTACTTAATTTATCGTTATGAAAGTTACATTCAAAGCTGAAAATAATTTATTTCTCCATTTCAATCATTTATTTAGTATCTGTCACATACAAACGTTTTAAGTATTTTTGATATATTATCATATTTTTAAGCTTTAACCTGTAAATCAATTTAAGAAATCATTGTTTTTATCAATTTTATTAATTTTATTATATTTTAGTTTATTATATTATGTAATAATTAATTCATTTTATTATTTTTAAATTAAACTGAAATAATTTATAACCTGTAAATTCATCTTTTTTCAAATAAATAAAAAGTAGATAAATAATCAAATTTGCTTTATTACTAATTATTTGTTTCCCAAACTATATTATGCAAGTTGAGAAAGAATCTAACTTTAAAAATTTTAAAGAATTTGATAGAATTTAAAAGAATTCCGGGTAAATAAATGAGAATTCAGGTTGCATTCTTAAAAATAATTTCATATCTCTTAAAATATTAAAAGCCCTTCTAATATATAACCAGAAAAGAGACTATTTGAAAGAATTCAAATAAATTAGAAATTATTTTAAAAATCAAAAAAATTTAATTGATTCCAGTAAAATTTGAGTGAGTTTAATGGAATTTAAGGAAAATAAGCAGAATTCGACGAAAATAAAAAAAAATTAAGCTGAACTAAAAAATCTATAAATTGAATTGAAAACAATTGAAAAATATTTAAAAATTCATGGAATTGAGTGAGTTTAATATGAATTTAGAAAAATTAAAATGGACATTCAAAATAATTTGATAAATTCCTACGAATTTAATGTGACTTTAAACATGGCTTCAAAATCAATTAAACAACAACTTTTTAAGAATTCATTAAACTGAGTAAAATTAAGTGATTTTAAAAGAATTCAAAAGAATTTAGAAGAATTCAGGATCAATTAATAAAAATGCAGAGCGAATTCTAAATGAATTGCAAAAAATATTTGAAAATATCTTCAAACCTTTCAAACCCTATGAAATTCATCACTCAGTGTGAATAAATTCTTTGAAATCCATTAAAATACTGAAATCACTTGAAATCCCTTATTTTTACAATATTGGAAATTCCTTGAAATTATTTAGGTCTCTAGAAAATTCCCTAGATTCTTAAAAAATCCTAAAATATGCCAGTCTTTGGAACCCCTTCAAACTATTGTAGAAATTTAAAAAATGTTGGGAATATTAAAATTTCCTGAAATATTTTAAATCCTTTGATATCTTTTGAATTCCTTTGAAACTTTTTAAAGCCCTTGAATACATCAGGAATAGTTCGTTGTATCCTCAAATATTTCAAATTGTTTGAAGTCTCATTAAATTAAAAAAAAAATTCTTTTTAATATTTTTAAATAATTTAAAATATTTCAGATCCTTTTAAATCTTTAAATACCTTTAAAATTTGTTTATGCTCTTGAATTTAGAAAAATTAAAGTAAATAAATTCTTTGAAATCCACTATAATATTCTAAAATCCCGTGAAATTCTATATTTTCTGAAATCCTGGAAAATGTAGTAAAATACGCTGAGAGCTATAAAATCCCTTAAAATCATTAAAATGATCGAAAATCTCATAAAATCCTGTGAAATATTTTAAAATATCTTAAAACCTGATAGATTTTGTAAAATCGTTCATATATCTTCCGAAATTCTAGAAAATTTTTTATCCTAAATTATTGCAATCGCTTTGAAATCCCTTCAAATTATTTAAATCAAAACGAAATTTGAAAAAATATTTTAAGATTCTCTAAAATATTTAAAAACTTTTGAAATATTACATAACACCTTATTCTCCGTGAATAGATTCTTCAAAATCCACTAAAATAAATTAAAATTCCGCGAAATTTTCATTACATTTTTGAAATCTCTGCAAATAAATGGAATTAATTAATAATTCCTTGTAATATTTTGAAATTTCCTAGTATAATTAAATTTAAAAGCTTTTGAAAATGCCTTAAAAGGCTTAAACATGCCCAAAAATTTTGAAAATTCCATAAAATGGTTGAAATGTCGAGTTGTAGAGAATGTTTTCCCGGAAAAAATAAGCCATCATTTATTCAAATGATATGATTTTTTAAATTGGTGAGAAACGATAGTCCGAAAAAAATCAGCTGCAAAAAACATGGTCAAAATCATTGTTTTTTTGTGAGTTTTAACATTTTTCATAAAAAATAAAGTTTTCTATTAGAATTGACATCATTTACAACATTTTGGGTTTCAAGGTCATAGAAAAACTATTTTTTTGAAATTGGGAACAAAAATCGGGTTCAGTTCCCTCGGATTTTTTTCCACAACGATAAAAATTTTTAAAAAGTGAATTCGGAGATGCCATAAAATATTATAAAGGACGACCCCGAACTCTTGTTTTGAGGGATAATAACAAAAAATTGTATTGCGTTAAATAAAAATTGCATGCATGTGCACTATTTTGAGGTTACGTTCGGTTTCCAGCTCTCTTCTATTTCGATAATGTAGGTCTCTGTCGTACCGATGCTGTCTTTAGCCACATGGAAATTATTTATGAAACAAATTTTTCGGCCAAAAATATTTTGCATATTTTACACATAACATCAAAATACATACACATCAATCAAATTTAGCAGAATATAATTTTTTTGTAGTATTCCGCAAACGAAGAGTTTGGGGACGTCCATTAGCATTTTCGCTACTACCCAGATTTTGAAGACAAAATATTTATTATTGTAGAAAAAAGCCGAGGGAATGTAATACTGGTAAAACCGATCAAATTTCCGAAGTATCACACATTAATCAAATTTAGAAAAATTAAATTTTTTTGAATCAACTCACAAAAAAAGAGTTCGGGGATGTCCGTTAGCATGTTCGCTATCATTCCCCAAATTTTGAAGACAAAATCTTTATTATTGTAGGAAAAAGCCGAGGAAATCTAATATTGGTAAAAACGATGAAATTTCCGAAGTATCACACATTAATCAAATTTAGGAGAATAAAATTTTTTGAATGAATTCATAAAAAAGAGTTCGGGGACGTCCGTTAGCATGTTCACTATTATTCCTCAGATATGAAGACTAAAACTTTTTTATTGTAAGAAAAAAGCCGAGGGAATCTAATGCTGGTGAAATCGATACGAATTTCCGAAATATCACACATTAATCAAATTTAGCAAAATTAAATTTTTTTGAATCAACTTACAAAAAAGAGTTCGGGGATGTCCGTTAGCATGTTCGCTATCATTCCCCAAATTTTGAAGACAAAATCTTTATTATTGTAGGAAAAAGCCGAGGAAATCTAATATTGGTAAAACCGATGAAATTTCCGAAGTATCACACATTAATCAAATTTAGGAAAATAAAATTGTTTGAATGAATTCATAAAAAAGAGTTCGGGGACGTCCGTCAGCATGTTCGCTATCATTTCCTAATTTTGTAATACAAAATCTTTATTGTTGTAGGAAACAAGCCAAAGGGAACCTAACACTTGTCGAGCTTTTTCTTAAGCCTACAACTCGAAATGACATCAAGGATGACCTTTCTTGCATTCAGTTGAAATAGGCCCGTACAATTTTCGAAAATGCATATCTTACCGCGCGAGCAGTCACTTACCTTCCAATCTTCGCAAAAAAATATTTTGTTTTTGTTGAATTCAGAGTCGGAAGTGCTGAGATTTCCAGAACTTCTCGCCAACGGAACTCTCCAGGAGAAATCAAACTCGGCTAAGCTCGACGGCGTTCGGATGCAATCGGCTATCTGATCGACTCTCTGAGGCAGTGTGTGAATCACGAACGTGTGAATGTTTCGTGGTGTGAGTGCTCCACGCTTGACAAAAGATTTATAAGATTTCTTCGACGAATTCTCGTTAGCTTCAAAAAGTTTATCAAACTGTGGTATAATTTTGGATAGGGGTACCTTGCCAGTTCGTAACTTCTAATGAAGATAGGGATTTTCGCAAGGTAAGAATATTAAATGGAGTGTGTGGAAAAATCACCGAGGGACTCTTGATTAAATTTAACTAAGTAGACAATTTAAATTTGCTTGATTACTTGGCCTACATTGATGGTTTCACAAGGCAGGAATCTTGTTTTCAGTTGTGTGAGGTTGAAGAATCTGCATCTTGTAAGTCCTGCTTGAAAATCTTTGTATGCGACATTTTTACGATTTCAGGTTGAGATTCTTGTGAATCTTGTTTTGAAAAGAGAAAGAGCACTCGATCCCACGATTATTCAGTAAAAAAACAGTAGATAAAAGAAATATAGCAAAAAGCTCTTTTGCTACGAACAGGTTTATTTTAGGCTTTATTTTATTGATTATCTCCGCGAAGCCATTATAATTTCCTGTGTACATTACTTTCGACAATAATACTGGTCCCATCTTCATAATTTCCTGAAAGTATAGCCACCATTCCAATGTGTTGAATTAGCGACCTTGTTATAATTAGTCTAGTCATCCTGACAAGATACGGATACAATTAGAAGATTCTTGGTCTCAACTCTGAAATAATATTTGAAATTTCATTAAAGAAACCACAACTAGTTTTTGTGTAGCTAAATTTCAAAAACTTGGATGGCTATAGTCATTTTACAAACGATCAATCCTGTCACAAACTAACAAAATTTATTATAAATACTTGAACATTGTTTCGAGAATTTATTTCAATATAGCGTTCAAAATTCAACAATTTTAGCATATTTGTGTGAAACATGGTATAAGAAAGTCTTTTGGATTGCCGAGTTTAAAATTGATGTTAAAATTCGAACTTGTCAATAATTAAATATTTAAAGGGGCAAATCCAATATGGGGGAAAATTTTTTAAAACGTTGGATATTTTTATGAAACTTGTTTTTTTTTTATCTGAAGTTGCTGACTCCGAATGTGATAGGAAAATTTGAAAACTCGAGAAAGCGTATCAAAAATGACGTCAAAAATTTCAAAATGTTTACATATTTGTATGAAACTTTGTAAAAAGGTCAAATATTAAATACATTGTGATATCAGTTTTCACGGATTTAGTCGTTTTATATCTTGCCTTGAATCTTAAGTTAATTGAATATGAATATCTGAGCAGAACAATGTTTACTCCTATTATCTTTCAGATAAAAAATATATGATACACTATGTGATATAATGAAGCACCAGAATAAACCACAGACAAATTTTTAATCAGATTTGAGATCAAAACTTCTATCAGTTTTTCGTCTGATTAGAAAATATGAGGATTGTTTATACTCTCGTCTTATTTTTGGTTGTTATCCTCAATATTACTGGTGAATATAATAATATATTATATATTGAATTTGAACTATTTAAATTTAATCTGAATTTATTCTAGGGAATCCAAGAATATGTGACCATAGGGTGAACATAAAACAAGTGGTTCCATTTTTTTTTATTCTGTTGCTCCCATGAGCGAGTTTTATTTTAATGGCCTGAAAAATGACTGCCCGAATGTCCCAAAACCTTTTCAGAACGTTAAAAAAACGTTCTAAGTCAGGTCCAAAAACATCCAAATAACGCTCAACGTTCCAAAGACGTTTTCAAGACGTTTTTGGAACATTGAACGTTTTTTGACCTGACTTAGAACGTTTTTTAGACGCTCTCAAAACGTCTTTGAATTTCGTGCCCGCTGAAACTTGTTACAATAATCAAATTTATTTTAAAAAACGGTTAAATTTTCACGAAGAAGAATAAATCTTTAACAAAATTGGTGAATTTTAACTACCTTTTGACGAAATGTTACAGTTTTTTACCCTAAATTTTTGCCTTACATGTCAGAAAAATATTCCTGAAATCAGAAGAGAGAATTTTTCGTGTTTTAAATCGCTATTTCCAATTTAAAATCATCATTCTTCTTAAAAATTCCCTGTTCAAATTAAAAATTTATTCAATTTTGGAAATTCCCAGTTCCAAGATAGAATAATAATTTTTTAAATGAAATTTCTTGTTCCAATCGAAAGTTTAAATTATTTTCAAAATTTACCTAAAATATTTGTTTTAACTCGTGAAATCTCATAAAATCCATTAAATTCCTCTGGAGCATTCAAATATTTTGGAATCCCGTATTAATTTTAACATGTTAAATTCAATAAAAATGTTTTGTTTACATTCTCATCATTTATGATTGAGAAAGTATTATAATTCTCAGAACTTTGAGACTACAATTTTTCAACGGATCTCCACGTTTGTCTGTATGTCTGTCTGTGCGGCCGTTCGTCCGTCCGTAAACAAGATAACTCTCGGAAAAAATTAATGGATCAAATCGATCTTTGGGACACTTTTATTAAATCCTAAAAGAAAGTTCGAATTCGGTAACCAGTCATTTTGGATGAACATTAAAAATTTAAAGAATTTTCAAAATTTTTTGGATTAATTTTTTTAATATTTAGAATATAATGTATGGCTATTCATAGTACTCAAAAAGCCAAAAAAATTATCCTGATGACTTCTTTTGATAACAAGAAAAATTCTTAGAGTTATTAGGAATGGTTAAACTGCGATGCGCCACCTGGTGACAAAAATCCGAACTAGAAAGAATAGATGAGATTTTAGAGATGCATTTTACTTTGTGTTAAATGAAATTTGTATCTTATACAGTGAAAAAACACCTTTTTTGACAGAAATATTTTTTAAAAAGAAAAACAATTATTATACTATATATTGTGATTTTCAACAGATTATAAAATTAAGCGGACTTATTTTAAAGCGAAAATGAACTCACAGTAAATTTTTATTTATTTGCACATTAAAGTTTTACTTATTAAAAATCTGATCTAAAAGTTACGTTACAATTCGTATTTTAATTCTAGTCGTCTATTATTCGTATTTTTTGCATAATCTAGATAAAATACGTCGCCACGTACATTAATTATAGTTTATTTAAGCTTACAATTCCTTGAAACTTACATGAAATAGTGAAATAATTGTTATTGTTTTAAAAAAATTTTGGAAAAAAATGTGTTTTTCGACTGCATAAGATTGATGTTCTATAAAGAACGATTTGTTTTTGATGAATATTTGTTTGTAGTATTTAGTCATTATTTCATACTTTACAAAACCAGCGTAAAAACAATTTTTCGCAAAAATTAAAATACATCTTAAAAATTGTACCCACACTTGCTGGTTCCAGTTTTCGGCACCAGGTGGCTAAATGGTCCAACGCCATAAGAAAAAAGGTAAATAAACAAAAATTGTGATTCAAAAAAATATCTACAAATTTGTTAATAATCACTTCTTCATAAGACGCGTAGCTTTTGTTTTGTTCGTAAAAAATAAGATGAAAAATTAAAAAAACATATATGTTAAAAAACGACACAAGTTGCGATAAAAAGGATTTAAAAAATTGTTTAACCAAAAAAAAGCAAAAAATTTGATATAAATCGACAAACGGTGCGAAAACAAATTGTCAGAAAAAGTTTTTCGCTCAAAAAAGAGATTTTAAACCAAGCGACGCAAAATACAAGAAAAAATCTCAAAGAAAAATTATGGCTTTTAAAAAATCCTACAAAATGCCTTTTCACCATTTTCCAATAGGATTCGTCATTTTGTTTGTCTTTATCGTAAGCAGTAAGCAGAAAATCCGAAAAATCTAAAAAATTATATAATGAGAAAACGAAATATAAATAAATACTCCGATCTAAAAGAGATCTTTTAGATAAAGTTTCAATCAAGAATTTCAAATTAAAACAATAAATATTCGAGCGCAAAGCGCCAAGCACAAGATTTTTTGCTTTATGAATGTGACTTTATAAAAGGAAAAGTAGTTTCTTAATGGAAAGAACTTTTACCATTTTTATGCCTAGGGCGCGCGGCTCTTTGATCTCACGCTTCGCGTTCATTAATGTATTTCCCTTGCGCAACGCGCTCGGTCTTTGTATATTCCCCACATTTGTGCACAGACTTTTCAAAACTAAAGGTCAAAGAATCAACAACAATAATTGGGTTATTGTGAATTCTCTTCTGTTAAAGCTCCTTTGGCTTTAACGAACATATTCTCATTACTAATCTCGTGCATGCTACTCGAATTTGTTCCCTTAAATTGTATATTATTTCCATAGATGACAATCTCACAGAATATATCGAATGAGTTTTCTATCGCATCGTGTTCTACATCGCAGTTGTGTTACCCTATGGCTTCATCTTCTAATAATTCACTAAAAGAGTCTCTCAAACATCTATCATGGAGGGTCTATTTATAAAGACAGTCCCGCGAAACTTTTATTAATGAGAGGAGGGAATTATCTTCGATAGAAAGAATCGTAGCTGGTTAGTGTTTATTCCATTATTTTTTATGCTTTCAAAATTTAATTTTTCGATTTAAAAAAAAATATAAAAAAATGGGTATAATAGTTTTGTCGAAAGCTATCGTGCTCACAGAAAGATAGACATACAAACAGAGAGACGCATTCGAAAAAAGCTGGTTTCCGGATTCAGAGGGTCTCAAAACGTTGACTTTTGATAAAAAAAGGGCGACGGACGGGGGTGAATTTTACAAAAATTTAATACCTTTTCTGATGAGAATGTAAAAATTAAATAATTTGTCATAAATAATTTCTTGACAGTTCTGTTTTTGTTTTAATTGTAGAAAATAACATTCAAAATATAAAAGTTTCTTCTTTTCCACCCAGACACGAGACGAACAATAAATGAAGACGAAAATTTATATCAAAATTATTTTGCATAGTTTGCTCGCAAAATGTTTATCTTTATATTTTTATTATTGCACCATTAAGCCATTTCCCTTTCGGGGCAAACGTGACTCATTCGGAATTCATGGGATTTATGAAATTCGCGAAATTCATGAAATTCATGGAATAAAATGAATTTGCGGAATTTATGGAATTCGCGAAACTGATGGAATACGATAAAATTCATTATATTGGCGAAATTGACGAAATTCATCGTAATTATAGAATTTGCGAAATTCATGGAATTCGCTAAATTTATGGAATTTACAGAATTAAAGGAACTAAGGGAGTTTACGGAATTCAAAGAATTCACGAAATTTATTTAACGCCCCGAATTCCTGGAATTCACGGATTTCACCGAATTCATAGAATTTGCTAAATTAATGGGATTTTCATAGTTAATGAAATTCGCAGAATTTATGGAATTCATGGAATTGAAGGAATTTATGGAATTTACGGAATTCACGAAATTGGTCGAATTTAAGGAATTCAAGAGATTCCAGGAATTCATGAAATTCAAGGAGTTAACTGAAATCCTGAAACCCAATGCATTTGTTATATTCACGTAATTCGTAAAATTTAGGCAATTCACGCAATTCATAAAATCCGCGAAATTCATGAAATTCACGGAATTCCTTGAATATACGAAATTTATGGAATGATCGGAATTTCAAAAATTCACGGAATTCATGGAATATCAAGGAATTAACGAAATTCGTGTAAGTCCATGAATTACATGCATACCGTGAATTCTGTCATTTAATTAAATTCCATTAATTCTTTAAATTCCATGAATTCCAAAAATTCCTTGAATTTGATAGATGTTTTGAATGCCGTGAATTGTTTCACTTTTATTAATTACCCCAATTTCATGAGTTCCATGAACCGCGCTAATTCTAAGAATCTCGCAAATTTCATAAATTCAGTAAATTGCGTGAATTTCGTGAATTACATGAATCATGTGCATTAAATGAATTCTATGAATGCTGTGAATGCAAGGAATTTCGTGAATTCCATGGATTTTGCGAATTTCACGAATTCTTAAATTCCGTGCATTTCCTGGATTTCGTGAATTCCTCTAATTCCCTGAATACCATGAATTTGATGAAATCTGTGAATTCCGGGATTAATATGAATTCCTTGAAATCCGCAATTTCTGTGAATTCCTTAAATTCCATGAATTTCTTGAATTCCATGAATATGCTCGTTATGTACTATATATCAATAAAGGTTTCAGCTCCGTCAAAAAATTTCTTTTTTGTCTGGAACAAATGTCCTGAGCAATGATTTACATTTTTTTTTAATTTGACGCTTCAACAAGTATCGAGTTATTGGCTACTAGAATTGTGTTGTAAAATTAAAATACATGTGAGGTACCATTCTAATGCCAGCTTTTAGAAACTGCAACAGTTTTTATTGTAGAGTTACATTACGTTTCGGAAATTAGCTTTCAATACATGTAATGAAAGTTTCCAAAAGGAATTTTTAACAGTGTTTATCTTAAATATTAATAAGATTAATTTTGAATTAAGACAAAAATATAATTCAGAAAAAGAATTTGTACAAATTAAAACTATGGAAGTTATCCCAGTCGCTGAGCCTTCTTACACCTACTTATTGTTCCCCGATGTGATTGCATTATAATTCTTTATGTGTGAGCTCACAAAATTCCCAAGATAGAGACGGACATTCCGCTCCGTCTGGACTAAACAAATTTATTTTCTACCACAATATTTGCTACTGTCACCATATAATTTCAAAATTTAATATCCTTTTACAGGTATGGAATTAATTTTCTTACTTTTTTCTATTAACATTTCTGATTTCACTTCGTTTTTTACACTATTCACGTTTTTGAACATAACTATTTGATATTTTCCATTGTATTTATTATATTACTCCGTTTTTATAATTACAATACGTTTTGTTATATAGATCTAATTATGGAAACCAGCTGTGATTCCGAAACGTAATCGTTACGATTTTTAAATAATTAAATTGTTTGCCATTATTCCGGAAGATGTCAAAATCATTAGATTGTGCCTAGTTTAATTATAAATTAAAATTTTCTTAGACGTAAAAAAGAAAACATTTTTTCTTCTTAAAAATGCAAGACTTTAGGATTAAATACATTTGATACACTGTAGATTGCAAGGCATCCTAATTTAAATTAATATGACAATTATTAAAACAAATTTAAGCAAGCACACCATTTCCAGCTAAGTAGACACCCTCTTAATCATATTTTTTTTGTTGCAGGATTGAGTTCACAGTTTGAATGTTTACCTAATGGTGCTCCTATTCCTGGTGTTCCTCGCTGCAGATCTTCTTATTTTCCTGAATGGTCTTTTTTCCCTAGCGAACGTAATTCTCCAGCTTCTCCGGTCAAGTCTTCTCCTTATTCTACTGAAAAATCTTCTCCTTCTACAGACCGTTCTCTTCCTGTCAATGCGGGGTCTCCTCCTGTCACTTCTCATCCTATGCCCGCACGCGGAATTAAACTGGAAGAAATCGAATCTATTCGGCTTATACCCTACGCGAATCGTGAACGACAATTCGAAATTCGAAGGTACACTTTTCCCCGCAAGGCTGCAATTAAAGTGAGAGGAAAAGAAATGGTCCTTGAACCAATACCAGCCGAAGAACAAACTGTATTATCAACGCCCGATGGCACCGTTTTTGCAATATTCGAGAGAAGCAATACTGTTCTTCGTGGCATTTATAAAGGAAAAAGACGGGCAAAAATAAACATGATCAGTGGCAAGGTTAAAGTGATGACAGCAGCAGAAAGAAAGGAAACTCCCTTAGGCAAGGAACGCCCAGTCTCAAAGAATTTTGAAAAAATACAGTTTTTTGACACCCGTGATATTTTTATCAGATCTTAATTAAATCTGGCTGAGAGCCGTGAAATGCAAAACAATTTACCTTCTTTGAAGAACTGAGCTTAATAAAATCTAAACTAAAATTTTTATTTTGGAAAACTATACAAAAGTTAAATATTTCATCTGCCAAGGGCAAGAGGCAAACCTATCAAGCTGGATAACATGAAATTTAAGCTAAAAATTTCTATACTTTAACATTTTTTACAACAAATCTTTTGTAAACACAATAAAATAATTCAAGATAAAAATGAAACAATTTCTAATTTATTTATCTATTTCAAACAGCAGCGGTTTCTTTTCTGCCATAAAATATGAATTTTCAATCTGAATGAACTAATTTTTAAGAAACAAAAAAGTAGGTTTAATTTTCGATGAGAACAAATTAGTTTTTTTGAAACAGGTAAAGTTTCAACCAAATAGTTGCATTTTTTTAAAGAAAGCTGGATTTTCAACAAGAGAATATGAATTTGAAAACAAATAGACGTATTTTTAACAGGAAAAAAAGATTACAACCACCAAAAAAATCTGCATTTTGAACCACAAATTATAAAGTTAAAACTAAAATTTTTACTTTGGAAAACTACAGACAATTTTAATTTTTCATCTATGTCCATGGCGACAGACAAAATTATCAAAACGGTTAGCAAAAAAATTTTAACTGCACATGCACGTAATCATTTTATAAAACTATTTTTCAGAAATTTTGGATACCTTAATTAGTTGAACATATTTGAAAGATTTTACAGAATAGAAAGATCAAAATGTTAAGTTTTGAAAAAGCCTGAATTTTCCCTGACCATTACGATTGAAAGACCAGCAATTTTATCCTGCAATATATTTAACATACAATCATTTATAAAAGGAATGCACAAATTTCAAATATAATTTTAGAAATTTTTTATTGATTTATCTCTACTTAAACTTTTAATCAAATACTCCGATTTTCTCTCTTTCAAGAAAAATTTTCAACCAAATGGTCTAAGTGCAAAGAAAATTAAACTTCAAAGGAAAATCGTTGTATTTTCAACCAAACAGTTTGATTTCTAAACCCCACAGATCAAAAATAGATGACTTTTAAACCCTAAAAATGCATTTTCAACAAAAAAGCTAACTTTCTATTAAGAAAAAAAAACTAATAAAAATCAGTTTTTAAGAAAAAGTGGAAATTTTAAATTTTGAGTAAGTGAAATTAAATTTCAAGAAAAACAAGAAGTTTTCAACAAAGTACTCAAATTTTCAAGCCAAAAGATTCTAAATTATTCAAACGTAGCATTTTTAGAGAAAAAAAGATTAAAGTCATACTGAAATTTTAACAAAAAGTTCATTCGCTCAAAACATAGTTAAATTTTAAATATTACTTCATTAATTGTTCGAAAAAATTATCTTAAAAAAAAAAATAAAAAGAACGAATATTCCAGCAAATTGTTTCATTGTCAATCAAAGAGATCAATTTTTAACTAAAAGACAAATGATCTTCTATAATAATGGTACCTCTAATAATTTTAAAATAATTAAAGTTGAATTTTTAATTAAAGAAGACGAATTTTCAATCAAATAGTTAAATTTTGTCTACCAAAGCGTAAATAATTAGCTTTAAAGTTGAAACATTGGAATAATCAACTGGAATAAAAGCTACATTTCAGTTTAAAAAAAAATTATTTCCAACCAAAAAACATTCAAAGAAAAAACAAGTTTTCAAAAAAGCTCATTTTTCAATACAAATTTTTTTTAAAATTAAAACGCTGAACCTTCATGAAAAAATTCATTATTGATAATAAAGTTTAACTCTTAACTAAATGATTTTATTTTTAACCTAAAAGATGAATTTTCAACATAGATGATAAATATTTGACTGTAATACTCACAATTTCATACAAAAAAATCGATTTTTGAACAAAATACGTAAATTTTGAAAAAAATAGTTGAATTTTCAATTGAAAAAAACACCAATTTTCATACATGTTATTTCGTGAACTAGAAAATATCAATTTTCAAAAAAAAAATTAATTGTTGAATTTTCAGTTGTTAAAAAATTGATTTTCAACGAAACTGATAAAATTTCAATAATTTTCGACCAAATAGTTGAAGCTTTATCCAAAAAAGATATATTTTTAACAAAAAACAGAATTGTTAATTTTTCCATTAAAAATATAATTCTTCACAAATAAAAATAAATAAAAACAAAGGATTTTCAGCAAAATAGTTACATTTTTTCTGGAATTGTTATTTTTTTAGATAAAAAATTGATTTTCAAGAAAGTAGTTATATTTTCAAATAGAAATGAATTCAATTGAAATTATGCATTTAAAAAATCCCTGTTTCAAGTCAGGACAAATGAGGGATGAGAAAATTAAACTACCTACCTGTGGCGCGGCGTCAATTCTCGGACGGGTTATAGAAGGGAGGGCTATTTAAGAGTTTCACTGTAATTAAAATTTGAATTTTACTATGTTCAGAAATAAATTTCCAGTATTATTTTTTTAATTTTGAATTCAAATTTATAAAATTTTTAAAGCTTTAAACGGTTTAAGAAATTTCGTAACAACATTTTCTCTCAAAACTAACTTTAGTGACGTCGAAATATTTGAGCAGAACAAGGTCGGTGCTTCTTATCTGTGAGATAAGAACTATGAGAATTGGTGTTTAGTTACAACAGTAATCAAATTCTTCATTAATAATTTAAAAATTTTTTCGAATCAGGAAAAATGTGTATTTTTTCTATTCTCGTCTTCACATTGGGCGTTATCCTCAATTTTATTGGTGAATACAACAATGTAATATAACTAACTATTTTCTTTCAAGATTTACATGTGGACACCGTAAGTCTTTTTCATGGTGACCTAAAAAATCCCATAGGTATAAAATTGAATTACAAAGTTTTTGGCACTAATTATAATTTTTTAGTTTTTTGAAATACAAACTGTTAATAAGAATTAAAATACTTTTTTACTGAGAAGTAGATTTTTATTTAAATTTACTAAACAATCTATTATTGTATAACATACATAACTGTTAAACAATTTATTATTATTTTTACTGTATTATTTTAGATAAATGCTAGAAACTTGCGGTTGTTTTCATAATTTTCAACCTTTTAGCCACTTTTTAATTAGTGGGAGGTAATAATAATTACAATTTAACCAGCATAATTGTTTTAACAACTTGTTAATGTTTATAAATATCTTTTCTTACAGTAAAGAACAATATTTGCGGTTTTTTCTGAAATTTCCAACTCTTTGCGCTCTTGATACTTGAGATTGTTGTAATCTACGATGCAATTTAGCGACAAAAATTGTTTAGACAAATTTTAATTGTTATAATTATTATTTAAAAAAAAATTATTTTTATAACTTTCTTTTCTTAGGTTTTAATTTGTTTTGTTTTTAATTTATCTTTGCCTCTTTAGTCATTAACAAATAATGAATGAACATCAGAGAGAATAATTTTTGAAACATTATTTTACTTTTTTGTGAATACATTTTTCTGAAAAAAAAATTTATTTTTCGAAACTGTGAATTAGACCGTGAAAGTAAAAAGCTCAACTATTTATTGGAAAGCTAACCTATGAAAAAACAATGTATTTATCTATTATTGAAAATTTAATCACTTTGTTGAAACTTCGTTCTTCTTTTTCAAAAATTATTTGTTTGTTAAAAATTAATTTGATGTTGCAGAGTTAATTATTTCTTTAGAAATTTATCTTTTTTGACTGAAATATACTATTCTTTATTTAAAATAAGAATAATTTTTGGTTAAAATGCCAACGATTAGATTTTTTATTAAAAATTCATATTTTTAGTTTGAAAATTCAACACTTCGTTTGAAAGTTCAACAACTTTCTTAAAAATGCATTTATTCGTTGAAAATTCAATATTCTGCATAAATTTTTTTTTAATTGTCTGAAAAATATATCTTGACTAAAAATTCAACTTTTGTTAAAAATTTGCCTTCTTTAGTAGAAAATTATACTTCTTAAATGAAAAATCAACTATTTGGTTGAGAATTTAAGTATTTCGTTAAGCAATAGTCTTTTTAGTCGAAAATGAATATTATTGGTTGAAAATCAATTTTTTTAGTACGAAATTTAATTGTTCGTTTAAAAATTTAATAGAAAGCTCACCATTCTAGATAGAAAATTCAAAATTTTAGATGCCTTTTTTTTCTCTTGAATAATCTTTTGCTTTGAAAATTTACCTCTATTCTCAAAAATTTCATATTTTTGGTTCAAAATGTAATTTTTGGGTTGTAAATAAAATTGTTATTCCTCACCTCCCAAATTGTCTTACTTTATTTTCGGAGGACGCCTAAAAAAATCCACGAAAAAAATCTAGCATAGAAAAATTTCGTAAGGGAATACTTAGTTCAAAGTTTCGAAAAAACTTTACGTGATTTAAGCACGGCTTTTCCATTCGAAACGCGCATTAATTTTAAGAATTTTTTTTTTTGTCAAATAGCGAATTTATTTTTAAAAATTGGTTACCAGTTGATCATTCAAAGTATTGTTCATCGCTAGCCAACACTTTCTCCCTTCTTTTTGGCAAGATATGGATACCAGGTCGGAAAAGGACTTGTCTTTTAAAAATATCCACGAATTTACCCATTTTTTGACATCTTTATAAGAAGCGAATCGTTGCTCAGACAGACCACGAATAACGTCTGAAATTCCTTCTTCTCGATATTTTTTGATGGCCTGGAAGTTCTTTGTCCTCCGTGTCGAAATCGTCATTTTTAAATTTTCTAAACCAGTAATTAAAGGTTTTAATCAATGAAGTATAATCCCCCTAAGCTTCAAAAACAAACTTTCCGCAAATGTTGCTTTCTTAGTAAATAAGCCGACATCATTAAGTCTATAAAAACTATGCTGTTTCCACTTCGGTGAAACAAAACCTAATAAAAACTAAGACCACATGATTGGGCTTTGACATACATATAGTAACGATATGCTTCAATGCGATATCGTACAAGTAACGCCATCTCTTAAAAATTCCACAAACTTAATGCACGCTCCCATTATATGAAAAAACCGGTCAATCCCGTGTGTTTTTTGTTGCAGTTTTTAGTACAGAATTCGACTGTTTACCTAATGGCACCCCTATTCTTATCGTTCCTCGCTGCGCACCTTCTTATTCTCCTGCAAAATCTCCTGTTCCTGCCAGACATCACTCTACGCTTTCTCTGGTCAGCTCGTCTGCTCCTGACAAATCTTCTCTTCGTGCCAGACTCAGAACTCCGCGTGCCAGTCGTTCTTCTTCATTACGCCTAGGTGAACTTAAAATTGAAGAACTTAGATCGGTCTGGCTTATTCCCCAAACGAATCTTAACCGGCGATTTGAGATTCGAAGATACACTTTTCCTGGCAATGCAGAAATTCTGATGAAAAAAAAGAGACGATTTGTGCCAATGCCAATCCAAGAACAAACTGTATTATCAGCGCTCGATGGCTACGTCTTTGCAATATTCGACAGAGGATCAACTATTCTTCGTGGATTATATAAATTAAGACTTTATATTCATAAACGGGCAAAAATAAACATGTTCAGCACCAAGGTTGAAGAGATGACACCAGAAGAAATAGAGGAAGCTCCATTAGGAAAAGGCCGCCCTATTTCAAGAAATTTCAAAAAAATTATTGTAGACGACTTTCGCTCATAAGGTTATTTGAATTTATTTTTAATGCTAATGAAATGAAGATTTTCGGTATCAAAAAACCGAATTGACGGCGCAATTCTCAAACTTTCATTTAAAGCAATTTTTCTGAGCTGTAAAATGCAATATGATAAGGATTTTGTAAATAATTGACCTTCATAAAGTTCAAACTGTAACACTTTTTGCTTTGTAACACTATATGATTAACACCTAACTTTAACTTTGTATGTACGTTATCACATTCTAGTGCCATTTTCACAGGAAGTTATAATACCTTCGTTAGTTTACGAAATTTTGAGAATTTTGTGAAACAGAGTAGCCAAAAAATTATATTTTTAAACATACCTGAATTTTATCCGATTTTTCCCTGATCAATTTGTCTTCTTTTCTGAGGACTAATATTGGAAGAGCGACAATTTGATCTTGTCAAATACTTAATATAGACTATTTTATAAATGGAATAACACAATTGAAAATACATATTTAAAATTCATAACAAACATTCACGAACTTTATTTGGGAACCTTCGCGGAATGTCTGTGAAAAAGTTCAGCACTATATTATGAATATAATGTGAAAACAGCACCTGGGTGAGGTGTCTAGAACGGTGACCGGGATACCGGGCGACCTTTCAGAGTACGCAACCTTATCCTTGCATGCGGGGCTCTACAAGGATCGACGAACCCCTTTCCCAAGCTTCTCGTGGGAACAAAAATGACAAGACCAAACATAGTTGTAGTAAGTGCGGTTCAAAACAACAGAACGAGCAGGGCTCCCGACAATGGGTCGACAAACAATGCCAACCACTCTAGAGTGGCGGGAGCCAATGAAAATGGATTCAATGCGATGGATCGAATGGTTCTCGCGACCTTTAGGTGGACGGAGCGACTGAATCACGACTTGCTAGAGTGCTAAGATGCGAGTGTGGCCCCTGAACGGGGTTACATGGCACGGCTGCATACCCTGTGGTGCGAGAAACACCCGGAGTTATCGCACCTTTCGCAGCAACGTCTGCGAAACCATGCTGAACTACTTCGTAAAAGGGGCTATGTAAGCGGAATGCCTACTCTACCACAGCTAGAACAAGCCGGCAACAAAGAAAGAGAAGCGACACTAAGACGAACCGCGGGCAGGCACGAAAGATCGCGCGCAAACTCCGGACCCGTTATCACACACTTAACAAGTCAAAGCTGCTGACCATCAGGCAGCATATTGTTGAGAGAATACGGATTCTATCTGACGCTAAGAGAAGTCTAGAGCGGAGGGAGAGGTGGGCCAGAGAAAATCAACAGCTTCTCTCTGACCCATCTCGACTCTTCCAAGACCCTCCAGTTACTGTCGAACACCCGCCCAAACCAGAGGAGGTCGAAGTATTTTGGAGCGAACTCTACGAAGTGCAGCATAGACTGGATAAAGACTCAGAAAATATAAATAGCCTCAAAGAGCTATTTGATGCCCTCATAACACCTGATAAAGAATGCCCACCCATCACTACTGAGGAGGTGAAAAACATATTAAGAGGGATGAAGAACTAATCCGCACTGGGACCAGATTGTATCAAAACCTTCTGGTGGAAGAAGTTTCCTTCAACCCATCAGCATTTGGCCCGCATTTTCACCTCATATTTAAAGTCGGGAGAGCCGATTGGGAAGTGGTTGGTCGAAGGGCGCACAATACTCCTGCCGAAAATAGGCAACTTAGCTGTCCCGAAGAATTACAGGCCAAACACTTGTCTGAATACACTGTATAAGATATTCACAGCTATCCTAAATGATAGGATTGTTCGAGCAATTGAACCTGTGTGACAAGAAATGTATGAACAACGAGGCTCAAAGAAAGGCGTAGCGGGATGTCGGGAGAACCTGCTCATCGATCGATGTGTCAGCAAAGATGCAGCATTCTACCACCGTGACCATTCGATGGCCTGGATTGATTATCGGAAAGCTTTCGATTCGACCTCCCATAGACTTATCACCTGTCTTTTGGAAATCTTAAAGGTTCATCCGAAAATAGTTAGGTGCATAGAGAGATTGATGCCGCTTTGGAAAACCGGATTTAATATCTTATCTGAAAAAAAATCGTGTGACAACTAACAAGGTTATCTTTCAGAGAGGTGTCTTTCAGGGCGACCCAATGAGCCCACTTCTCTTTTACCTTACATTATTGCAACTATCTCTAGCACTTCGCCATTCCGACGGGTACTTGTGCGGTAAACCGGCAGATCAAAAGTACAAGGTCACTCATGTAGTTTACATGGAAGATCTTAAGACCTATGGTAAAAACAAAGAACAACTACATCTAGCTCTGGGGATTGACGAACGATATACTAAGGAAATTGGAACGGAAATTGGGTTAGACAAATGCGCCAAGGTTTATTTGAAGCGAGGAAAACTTAATGGCATCCTTGAAGATCCTGAGCTCGTTAATAGAAGCGCTATATGACACATTTGCGCTGGAGAGACTTATACATATCCGGGCGTGCCACAGAGCCGCATTCAAAATGTGACATCTATAAAGGATACTCTCCGAAGCAGATACAAACGTCTCATCCGGCAGATTTGGTCTTCTGAACTGTCGGCGAGGAACAAAGTATCTGCAACGAACATGCTTGCCGACCCGGTAGTACTCTATACATTTGGAGTAGTTCCAGTGACGAAGAACGAGCTCAGATCCCTTGATATCAAGACAAGAAAGGTTATGTACATGAACAAAAGCATGCATTTCAAGTCTTCCGTTCCGCTACTGTACATCTCACGCCGTCAAGGTGGTCGCGGAATATTGAGTCTTGAATGTCTTCACAACAGTATTATTCTAGGTGCAGCACATAGAATTGCAAATGGAAGAGACCCTCCTCTTAAAATGGTTAGAAATCAAGAAGAAGTGGGCAAAGGAGCGCTTCTGTACAAAGCAGCGGAGGAGGCTGCTGAAAGACTCGGACTTAACTTCAGTAGTAGGAGTGAGCAAAATGCATCAAATCTTATCTATCTTGAGTACTCACTCCTGAAATCCCGGATTAAGAAAGCACAAAAGAAAAAATTACGTGAACAGCTCCTCGATAAAAGGATGCACGGCATCTTCCACAGAAATGTGAAGGATCAGTCAATTCCTTATGATCTAACGTTTGCCCGAGAAGGAAACCATGTTCGTTATCGAATTTTCAGCACCAGCTGACAAAAATATCATAGCCAAGGAAAATGGAAAGAAAGAGAGGTATCGAGACCCCTTATAAGGGAGTTGCAACGATTGTACCCGGAATATTCTGTTAAACTGATCCTCCTTATCATCGGCACTCTTGAAGGTGCCAAGCTTTCACTTGCTAATGGCCTAAAAAGCATCCCTGCGTGTCAAAAATATGCTAAAACACTTGCGGGAAAAATGCAGAAGGCGGTATTCCGTGGGTCGCTCCATATTCTTAGTGTGCACGAGGCTTTTGATGGATCATCGTATTGATTCCATTACAGACTCTAACCACCTATCTCACGGTCGTGAGACGTGGTTGTGGCTGAAATTTTACCGCGATTTCACTGGGAATTTAAAGGCCTTATGTCCCGCTGATTCCGAATCCAAAGTCAGAAATGTCAAATTGGCTCGTGTTTTAACCCTGACCTCAAAAAACATTCTTAGAAAGGCGGTTTTCTGGCAAATTCGAAAAGAATAGAAAGTGGTCGGCCCGGCGGACCAGAGCAGTATGTTTTTAGTTATATTGGCCTGCTGAAACCAAATCTAACGTCATAAATATTAGATTGACTCTTGTTATAACCCTAACTTTTAAAAACGCCAGTAAAAAGGCGGTTTTCCGCCAAATACGAAAAAAATAAAAAGCACTCTTCCCGGGGGACCTTTTTCGACCTGCTAAATCTCCCATATTGGAGTCGCCAGTTTGAATTTCAAAAATCTGAGATCCTATTTCGATCTGAATTTGGCGATAAACCGCCTTTTTACGAGTGTTTTTTTGAGGCTAGGATTAAAACAGGAGCGAATCTGACATTTCTGACTTTGGATTCGGATTCAGCGGGTCAAAATACATAAGGATACACTACTCTGGTCTGCCGGTCAGAACACATTTTTTCGTGCGGCTATGTAATGTAATCCATAATTTTTATTATTTCATTTAAATATACCTTCCCCTAATTCGCCTACATTCTTCTGCTTTCTTCTAATTATTAAATTTTTTAAGTGTCCATATTTAGCTATATTTAAAAATACTTTATTTTATTATTATAATTTAGTTCCAATTTAATATGCAAATTATTATTTTGTAAAACTAATAAAGAAATTATATAATAAAATTGTTTGGATTATGCAATAGTTATTATTTAAACTGTAATATATAAGATTAAAAAAATCCAACTTTTCAAACGGCTTGGATAAAAGATACTTCAAATAAATAAATGGAAAAAATGTTGAAATGCATACGCAGTTTTCAGCAAAAGTTGAAGGAACTCCAGGGTAAATTAGAAGGAAAAAAGCTAAACAAAATATTTAAGAAAATTGATTCAATTGATTGGAATTGAGTAAATGGAATGCGATTTTTGAAAAATGATTTTAATTGGGATTTAAAAGAATAAATTTGTTCTAAACTTCTCTTCGAATTTAAAATCATAAATTATATAATAAAATTATATAATTTTTACAAAAGCTTCAAATGGGCTATTATATTAGTCTCTATATACATTTTTGTGGTAAATGACTTATAAAGGATTATGCACATTATGATATCATTATTAAAATTGTAATTGTTTTCCTAAAGAAATGTAAATATCTGAGCAAGACATTAGTGACGCATATTATCATTTATGATTTAATTACTATATGGTATACTCTAAGATCTGATAATGTATTAATTAGACTATTCATCAGTTGCAGTGCTGATAACATTTTTTTGTTTTTTCTCTAATTGGAAAATATGAAGATTGTTTTTAATTCCTTATTATACTTGTGGACTGTCCTCAATTCCATTGGTGAATATAATAATATTATATATCTATAATTTTATGAAAAATTGTCAACTATTGATACGAAATTCGTACCATATGTTTAGAATAAATTTTTTTGGGGTTTTTCAATCCGGTGAGCCTATACCAGATGAAAATAATGGTATTTTCTATAGCTTGTAACAAAAAAGTCCCAAATTTGCAGAAATAATATTGTTAATAGCTACAAGAAAAACGCTCTGGTTTGAAATTAAACATGAAAAAAACTCCAAAATACGGCTTATTATATCGTGTAAAAATATTAATTTCCCCATCTTTAAATTGAAAAAAGCCTTTCAAACTTAATGATAAATAATTTCATATTTTTCAACAGCGCCTTCCAAGCTTCATAAATTAAGCAAATTAATTTTCAGAAAATGCCCAATTGTCAGTGAGACAAAAATGTTTGCAAAAATCAATATGGCTATCCGCCAGCCACATATTTATATACATGTAATAGTCCGTCATTTTAAACATTCCTACGAATTTTATTTTTAGTCTACATTTCTGTTAAAAAATTCCTATTCTAAACCAAAATTTCAATTCTTTAAAAATTTTTTTTAACTTGTTAGTTCTAAATCAGAATTTTATCAAGTTTTAAAATTCGAACCACAGAACTTCCGATTGCCGGTCGAGTGCTTTTCCAATTAAGCTATTACAGTGAGCGAAAGAAAAATCCTTTTTCAGAAATATACCCTGTCTTAAACTAGGTGTTACATTTATGATGCGAGTAGTTCAAAGGAATCTGTATTATCAGCAAATTAGTTACTAACGATCAGTTTAGATGACATTCCACAGCCTGTGGAAATACAAACCAAACTAACAATGAAGCTAACTCTCAAAATAACAGAAAAAACTTAACGTCATTTTTGACAAGATGGAAAATAAATTTTTTAGACTTCTTAATTATACTTTTATAAAAAAAATATCTTCTAACATCGCTCCTCTGGGAATCGAACTACAGAAATTCCGATTTTCAGTCGGGTGCTTTTCCAAATATTGAAAAATGAACCGACGGGCAAACAAAAGTTTTGTTGTTCGATTCCCAGCGTAGCGATGTTAGAAGATCTTTTTTTCAAAAAAAAAATTTTTTTAAGAAGAATACTAAGAGCATAATAAATAATTTTAGAACCTTTATGTTGCAGATAGAAGTTCTCAGTTCGACTGTTTACCCAATGGCGCTCCTATTCCTGTGTATGCTCTTGCCAGACCTTCTCTTCCTGCAGAGCCTTCTCATATTGCAGAGCCTTCTCTTCCTGCAGAGCCTTCTCTTCCTGCAGCGCCTTCTCTTCTTGCAGAGCCTTCTCTTCGTGCCAGGTCCAGGTCTCCTCCTGGCAGTAGATTTCCTTATTTTCGCCTAGGTAGACTTGAAATTGAAGATCTTACATCAGTTAGACTCATTCCCACAGCGAATCCGAACCGGCGATTCGAAATTCGAAGATACATTTTTCCTCGTGAAGCAGCCCTTAAAGTGAGAGGAAGATTTAGTATGCCGGAGCCCATGCCAACCCACGAACAAACTGTATTATCAGCGCCCAATGGTGACGTGTTTGCAATATTCGAGAGAAAAAATACACTTCTGCGTGGAATGTACAGCGGCCATAATAGTCGGGTGAAAATAAATATGCATAGCGGTAGAGTTGAACCTATGACCATTGAAGAAATGGAGGAAGCCCCATTAGGCAAGAATTCCCCAATTTGTAGGAATTTTAATAAAATAATTGAAGAAAAATTTCATCAACAACATTAACTTAATTGAATAAAATGTAAAACAAAAATATAATATTGTTGGTGAACCTTATTCAAAAACCAGCTAGAAATTTGTTTCTCCAAACAGCGTTCAATCGCGGACAATTTTCATACTAGTTTCGAATTAACATTTTTAATGTACAAAATTTTATCCAGGGTGGTCGCGAACATTCACTTTAAGAAAAAAAATTTCAACAAACCAGTTACATTTTCAACTAATGAAATAAACGTTTAATATGACAGTTGAAGTTTTAACCAAATAGATTAATTTTTTTCATTTAATTTTTATATTCAGGCCACACTTCTTCTTAAATTTGAAACGGATTGAGATTGATCCAGAAAGGATTTTTAAAAGCAAAATAATTTCAAGTGATTATTAGCAATTTAACAAATAAATGAAGGAACAATTAGTAATCGATTAGTTAGACCAGTAATAAAATTTTACGGATAGCGTCAAAATAATTTAACAAATGAGTAACAGTAATAACTGCGTATAATAAAAACTGATCTTTAATATACGGAAAGAGAAAATCGCTTATCTATATGTACAAAATTGTTACATTATATAGTTTATTGTATTTTTTACAACAGAATAAGTTAAATTAGGACTAAATTTTGTAAAAATACAGTCCACCTTCTTAATAGTGCCACTTTTAATAGTGCGGTTATTCTACTACTTTTTTCTGACATTTTTCTCTATCTCGCGATTCTATACTAAGAATACGCTTTTCATTTTTATATTTTTTTTTTATGGATAACGCAAAATATCCTACAAGTCTTTTTTCAGATTTTTACGTAACTCGCGTCTTTTCGCGTAATATTGAAATTTTCGATTTTCTGCATAATTATTATTATTATTATTACACCATTAAGCCATTTCCCTTTCGGGGTAGGTGTGACTCACTCGGTAGGGGAAAGGAACAGTGTGTGGAAGGGATAGAGATTTTTCAGATTGATCCAGAATTCTCGTGCTATTTAAGTAAATAACACGTTCGTTCCGCAACACTGCTCCGACCCAGGTTGCTGATCAATCTCTCTAGCAATTACCCCAAGCGAAGAACCTCACGAAGTCGTTATGTAAGGTTCCGCACTTGGATCCATTAATAGCCAAGGTCTTTGTTTCAGGCGTCATTCACTCTACTGACACTATTTTTATTAAATATTTGTCGCCATACTTTCCTGTCCTGGAATACTTCTCTAGCTTCTTTTATGTCCATGCATTTTTTCATGCAGGCTCTCGTGTTTCTGTGACTTCTTATGTCTCTTCTAAGTAGGGTCTCATTCACACATTCTAACCATTCTTGCCGCGGTCTACCTCTGGGCACGTTGCCATTTACTTTACCTTGATACAATTGTTTCGTTAGTCGTTCATTTTACTCTTATCTTTTTCTTGATAAGTCCATGTCTCGCTACCGTATAGTACAGTCGGTACAAATATAGAATTATGTATTGCCATTTTAGCTTTATTTGATATATTTTTACTTCTGATAAGAGGACCTGCTCTACCAATAACCTTCTTACCTTCATTTATTCGCCTATCTAATTCCTCATCTACCTTCCCGTCCCTAGTAAATAAGCTACCAAGGCATACGAACTTATCAACTTGTTCAATTCTCTCATCATTTAATAAAATATTGCATAGCGTTTTCTCACTCTTTCCTTCGAACACCATAGTTTTTGTTTTATTTGCGTTAATTTTGAGGCCCATGCTCTTCATGCTTGCATCTAGTTTATTCAACATTCTTTGTAGGTCTTCGATAGACTCTGCCATAACAACCTTATCATCTGCGAACGCTAACCCTCGTACCCTTACTGTTTCGAGATCCACACCCTCTTCGTCCAAAAGAGCCATTCTTAATCACTTGTCCACAAATTATATAAATAACCATGAAGACATAACGCATCCTTGTCTAACTCCTTGAATAATATCGAAACAGTCACTCAGTTTCCCATTCACTCTTACACCCGCTTTGCTAC
>NC_046665.1:131622254-131628019 GCF_010883055.1 Belonocnema kinseyi
GAGAAGACCGTTGATTGTTGATATATACACATATATATATCCCTTCTTGTGTGTTTATTTTAGGCCTATATCTTTGTATTTACAATAAAATTTCGACTAATGAAAAAAAATGACGAGTCCTATTGGAAAATAGTCTCTTTTTTGGGTGAATAACTTTTTCATCCATTTGTTTTCGTACCTTTTGTCATTTTTGCACAAATTTTTATTTTGAATGTTATTTTTCACGAATAAAACAAAAAGTACATGTCTTATCAAGAAGTGATTATTAAGGAATTTGTAGATCTTTCTCTGGATCAAAATTTTTGGTCATTCGTCTTTTTTGTATCACACTCGGTTTGAACACAAAATGGAATATTTTATTTGTACTATTTTTTGTGCAATCAAAATTTGAATTTTCGATTTTTCAAGAAAATCCAAAAATTTATTATGATGATCTTGTAGGCCTTTCAGAAATCAATGTTTGTCTCCTTTTTAATTTTTGGCATATCGTGCGTTCTTTGGCTTAAAATTGTGATTTTCGATTGATGGAAAAAAGTTTTTAAATGCTATAACTCTGAAAAAAAATTTTTATCAAAAAAAGTAAGCTGCACAATATTAAATAACATACGGAGTTAAAAAAAGAACCAAGATATCACTAATATTACAATAATTGTGAAAATAATCTTAAGTTTTGAAATATTTTATCGAAATCTATTTTTATAATATTATTTGAAATCATTAAATTATTATTTATAAAATTATTATTATTATTATAGAAATCAAACGTAATTTTAAATTAAATGCAATTACGCTGATAATTTAAAAATTGTAAACTTTGATAAATTGTACACTTCAAATATTCAGATTCGGTTCCAAAAATATAAATCCACGTTATCATTTACAATGCTTGAAATTTAAGAATCAAATAATGAATTTAAAAATGTTCAAAGTCATACCATGTTAAGCAATTTTAAATTCTAATTCCAGCTCAGAATTGGTTAAAAAATGAAAATTCCCTTTTTAAATCTAGAATTTTAATGCTTTTCGAAAAATTCCTTGTTCATATCCGGAGTTTTAATTCTTTTAGGAAATTCTCCATTTCAACTAATTGTAATAATTAGAATTTTTGGTATTATTCCCTGTTCCTATTCACAATTTAAACTTTTTCAAAAATACCTCGTTTTCATACAGAACAATAATTTTGTTGGAAAAATTCAATTTTTTATTGAGAATTATTATTCTCCTGGATCAATTCCAGTTCCAACACAGAATTGGTTAGCATTTTAAAATTCCTCGTTCTAATCCGAAATTTAGATACTTTTTGACAATGTTCTGTCTCAACTAAGAATTATAATTTTTTGAAAACTTGCCGATTTTAATTCATAATTTAAATTTTTTTCAAAATATCCCGTTTCCACTTAGAATTAGAATTCATTCTATAAAAAAATTCCCTGTTCCGGCTAGGAATTTATTAAAAATATGGAAAATTCTCTGTTCACATTAAAAGTTAAATTATTTTTATTTTAAATAGTTTAAAAATCCTTAAAATGCTTCGAAATTGTATCTTAATATCTTTAAACGTTTAAATTATTTGAAATAATTTCAAATTTTTAATTAATTTAGGACATCAAAATATAACAATTTTACTTAAAAATTAAATTTTGTTAAATAAAACAAAAAAATTATAACGTTCAAAGTTTAATTTTTTCTCTATTTTTGAATATTTAATTAACAATTACTTTTTTTAAATGAACAGTCAGATATTTCTAAACATTAATTATTCTTTTTTTTTAATTAAAAAATTTTAAGTAGCATGGTTTAAAAATACAATTTTTTAGACCGAAATTTAATGAAAGCCTGTAATTACAAATATTTCATATTGCACCTATTTTTAAATTAAAAATAGTTTATAAAGTTTAAGTAGGGCGTTCACATAGGGCTTTCCAATTGAAACAGTTAAATTTTTAACTTTAAAATCTAGAAATTCTAAAATTGTGAACTGATTCGAAATCCTGTTGTGCAATCAATTTTTTTTAAAATTTAAAGTGAACTCAATTTTAAAAACGCTTCTATTTTTTTAATTGTTTAAGGCTTTAAAACTGGATTTTAAAATTCTTTTAATTTAAATGTACGCTTAAAAATCTCAAATAAAAAATGTTTGATGTGCCTTATTTCCGGCTTCGACAAGCCTGTTCTTTTATTTTATTTATTTATTTTTTTTTTGCATTTCCGGTGACAGTTTGACATAAATTATTAACTACTTAATTAACTGATGAATTACTTAGAAGGCTGTTATGGGAGGATAGATATCATGCAAAAAGTTTTAACAAACATTCGCGGAACCTTATTTGTTAAACTTCTATTTACATTCAAAGAATGTTCTGGAAAACTGTTGCCTTGACTGATATATATATCCATATACTGTAAAAATGTATCGCCATACGTCAAAAATTCCCTTCTTAGAACCAATTTTATCATCAATTATTTGACTTGGCGGGCAGATTTTTTTCTTCTAACTGACGCCAATAATATGTGAATAGCTGATAAGGATACGCTTAACATCTATAAAAAATAAAAAATAGCGACGAAACGATGAATATATATTATTAAAACAACAAAGCACTAGATTATTCGCCAGTTATTTACACCATTACTCAAGTACTTTATTAACAGGTTAATCAGTTTTTTTTTAATTAGAAAATATGAGGATTGTTACTAATCTCGTGTTATCTTTTTGGACTATCCTCAAGTGTATTGGTAAGTATTATAATTTAATATAATTATAATTTCAAATACGTTTTTTTTCAGCCATAGAAAAATAAACTGTCTCACAATAAACCCCAGGAATAACTTTTACCTTTAACTTGGATAAAAACGCTGCAGAACGTTTATCTGACGAAATATATCTGTCGATTCTAGCGCTTCGCAACTCGATAATATATTTATCTCGCGCTATGCGATCAATCTTTCTGCATAGACTTTTTAAAACTAAAGGTGAAAGCATTGACAATAGTAATTTGTTGATTGTGAATTCTCTTTCGTTAAAGCTCCTTCAGCTTTAACGAACACATTATCATTACGTATCTCGAAAAAAGTTGTCTCAAAATAATTCAAAATGCGCTCTCTTTTTGAATTTCTATCCAAAATGGCGGGCTGACAGACTGCCAGACCGACAGACAGGCACATTCGTAAAAAATTATTTTTCGGATTCAGAGGGTCTAGCAATGTGAACATTTGACGAAAACTGGGGGGTGTCAAATTTTATACAAATCGAATACCTTCTATGATGAGAATGTAAAAAAAACATTGATAAAAACTTTTTTGCTCTACTTGCAATGAAAAAATGTTATCTATTTATTTTTTCGTAGCTTGTGTCGTGGGTCGAAAAATTTAATTTTTGTATTTTCAATTTTCTTTTATAGATAAAACAAAAACTACGTGTCCTATAAAAAAAGTGATTAATAACAAATTTGTAGATTTATTTTTGTGGTCACAATTTGAATTTTCAATTTTTCGACAAAATTTTAAAAGTGGTTATGATAATCTTGTAGGGCTATCGAAAATTAACATTTTTCTTTTTAAGTATTATGAACAAGTGTACAGAGCATTTTTGAATCATGAAAAAATGTGGACTCAAAATTTTCAAAATAGGCTCACTTTTAGTATTTTTATCAAAAATAGTTGACTAACAAACTTGGCATGTAGCTTAGGACACTAAAATGGTGTACCAAACGCCGATCTAATAGATTAATTTTTTTCAAAAGTTATCCTGCTCACAGACATACATAGTTTTGCCGAAAAAAGTGACTTTTGGATTTTTCGTTATTTTGTATGCTGTCAAAATTTTAATTTTCGATTTTTTAAGATAATTAAAATATATGTTACGATAATCTTGTATGGAATTCAAAAAGCAACATTTTTCTTCTTTTTTTATGTTAAAATTTGTTTTATAGCTATTAGCATAATCTTTTTTATGGAACTTCGGACAGCCATTTATTTTTCAACTACTACACAACCATTCGAACAAAAAACAAAACTACTAAAACATTATTTATGACAAATTAATTAATTTTTACATTCTCATCATTTGTTACACTCTTTTAGTGTCCTAAAATAAAGGTAAAGTTTGTTAGCCAGCCATTTTGGATAAAAATTCAAAAAGTGAGCCTATTTTGAAAATTTTTAAGACCACTTTTTTTTTAATTCAAAATTTTTCTGTACGGATATTAATAGTATTTAAACAGACGAACAATATATCCTCATCACTTTTTTTATAAAACCAAAATTGCCCAGAGTTATAACATTTACCAAATTCCAAAAACCACACGAAAATCAACATTTTATGCCAAATAACACCGACTTCGAAAAAAAATAGTAAAAAGAGCTAATAAGATGTTTAAGAAAGTTGTCCAGTCTGCTTTTGAAGTAGGTTTTCAATTTTTTTATAAATAAACAAATATGACGAAAAAATGAACTTTTTTCTATTTGACGTTCCAGGTGCTCGTCAATAACAGAAAAATGGTTGAAATCGCTTAAGTTGCATGAAATAGCATTAGTTAAAGATGTTGGAATATTAAAAAATATACAAAAAACATTTGTTATCAACCAATTATTTGTTAAAAAAATTTTTTGAAAGATTTTCCATAAATACACGTTTTTTCAAATTATGCTGCAAGAAATTGCAATTGAAACAATATCGTATAAAAAAATTTCTCTTCTGATTAATTGTTTATATTATAAATAAATTTAATGTACAAATGCATTATTCAGGCATTTTTTGACAGAAATATTAGTTTTTTTCTATGTACATTTTTTTCAATTCGGAAATTTATGATAATTTTAGCAAAATTCATAATTTGTTGATTATTCTTATAATTTTTGAACAAATTTAATTTAAAAATGCATTATTAGGGCATCTGTGCGCGAAAAAATTCGTTTTGTTTGGTTTCGGTCTTTGTAATTGGGAACTTCATGATGGTTTCAGCGAAATTCATAATAGGTTGATAAATATTATATTTTTTTCAAAAACAAATTTAATAAACCAATGCATTATTCGAGCATCTGTCAATGGAAATTTTTTTTTCTATATCCTGATTAAAACTGTTAACAAGTTCCCATCAAGTTCCCATCTGAAAAGACTGGCATTGAAAAACCCGAATTCTTTTGCCGATAAAGGCCCGAATAATACATTGGTTCATTAAATTTATTCAAAAGATCATACGATTAATAAACAAATTATGAATTTTGCTGCAAATATCATAAAGTTCCGAATTTTAAAAAATGTACAAATGCACGTTTGAGCGCGCCTAGGGCTCACGAAAATGGTTCTCGCGCTTCGCGTTCGAGGATATAATAATCTCGCGCTTCGCGCTTGATAATGTATTTACCTCGCGCTACGCGTTCAATCTTTCTGCATGGACTTTTTAAAACTAAAGGTGAAAGCATCGACAACAGTAATCTGGCAATTGTGAATTCTCTTTTGTTAAATCTCCATCGACCTTAACGAACACATTCTCATCACGTATCTCGTTCTTCGCACTCGATTTTGTCCCTGAAACTTATTATCATTCCCATAAATGTATATTATTATGACTTATAACTGAAATTTGTATTAAAACAGACGTACTTTCATTGACTCGTTTGAAAAATGCGAATTCTTTAACGAAATAATTGTCAATCATTTTATTGCAACTTTAATCGTGTTTCCATAAACTGAATTTGCTCATTTCTTATATTTTTTATGATTTGAACTTTACACATACGGTCTACTGAGCAGCCTCACCGTT
>NC_046665.1:131628119-131673284 GCF_010883055.1 Belonocnema kinseyi
TTTGGTATTATGTAAATACTTTATCTTTGATAATTTTTGGTTTTATGAAAAAAATCATCGGGGTAAAATGTTCAACTTTTTAAATACCATTAGCATCCGTACAGAATTTTTTTGAATTTAAATAAAAGAGGTCTCAAAAATATTCAAAATACCAGAGGCCAATCTGATAAAATGATTTTTTCAAAAGTTATCGTGCTCACAGACAGACAGGCTTACAGACATACCGACCGGCAGAGACATTTGTACAAACCTATTTTTTGGAGTCAGAAGTTCTCAAAACGTGAACATTTGACAAAACTTGGGGGGGGGGTCGAATTTTACACAAATCTAATACCTTCCCTGATGAGAATGTAAAAATGATTTATTTGTCATGAATAATTTTTTGATAGTTCTGTTTTTGGTTTTAATCGTAAAAAATAGCCAAAACTACGCATCCTATCAAAAAGTGGTTAATAAAAAATTTGTAGATCTTTTTCAAATGCACAATTTTGGTTTTGTCATCTTTTACCGTATTTTGTACAGTTGTGCCGAAAAACGTACTTTTTGGATTTTTTATTACTTTGAATGCCGTCAAAATTAGAATTTTTCATTTTTTTTAAAAATTCAAAAAGTTGCTATGATAATCTGGTAGGGCATTCAAAAAGCAACATTTTTCTTTCCTTGACTCTTTTTCATATCGTGCGTTACTTGACATAGAAGGTTCATTTTCGTGTGTTTTTTGGAATTTTATAAATGCTATAACTCTGGTAATTTTTTATTTTATGAAAAAAGTAATTAGAATCAGTTGTTTGACGTTTTGACTACTATGAATAACCGTACAGAGAATTTTTGAATGTTTAAAAGATTTTTCGGATTCAGGGGGTCTCAAAACGTGGAAATTTGACAAAAACTGGGGGGTGTCAAATTTACACAAATCTAATACCTTCTCTGATGAAAATGTAAAAAACGTATGATTATGGAAAATCATAGAAAACATTTTTTCAATAAATAATTTGGTTGTTCAATAATATATATAATATTGGAGCACCTTTAGCTAATATTAGTTTATAAAACTTAGGCGATTTCAACACTTTTCCTGTTACTCCTGTAAATTCAGTTTTTACAAAACCATCATAAGTTGCACTAAAATGTTAAATAACAAATTTTTTTTAATAATGCGCATTTCTTTAAATTATATACAAGTTGAGATACAAATTCGAGTGCGAAGCACGAGATACGTGATGAGAATGTATTCGTTCAAGCCGAAGGAGCTTTAACAAAAAAGAAGTCACTATCACCAAATTACTGTTGTCGATGTTTTGACTTTTAGTTTTAAAAAATCCCCGCTTCATAGCTTCACGCAGCTTCCACGTGTCAGCTGAGTTGTAGGTGGCGCTGGAGAGCATCTAAACCTGAATTTTTTAACAAACACATAGTAGATGACCAGTCAGACTCTGTTTTTACCATTTTTATTTATTATAAAGTGTTTTTACAAAACATTTTATTTCTAAATTATGGGCAAAATTAAGAAGAAGTACCCCCAAAAGAAAAGCAAATAAAAAACACGGGTACAGTGGAGAAGAAAAAAAAGGCAGAGACCAGTGTATAGCTCCAGGATGTACTTCGAATTACGATTCTAATTAGTAGATTATTAGATTAGATTTTTATCTTTATTCTCGATGGTCTGGAATTTTCGCGGTCAATGTTTGGGCTAGAAGAAATTAAATCCAAATTTTTTAGTTCATTTAGATGAGTAGAACTGAGTCAATGGAGTGCGAATGTTGAAAAATAATTTTCATTCGGATTTAAAAGAATAGAATTTCTAAAGCTCTATTTAAATTCAGAATTGCTAATAAGTAAAAGGAGGATCTTGGGTTCGCCTGCTTAGAATTTCATGTAAAAGTTAAAAAATTGAAAAATTATAAGTTGAAAACGGTCTATCCAACACTGCGGCTGAAAATAATTTTTTTTAATATTCGGCGAATTTGTATGAAAATTAGATCTAAAATATCATCGGTCACAGTGTTGGAGGAAAAGAGTTTGTTTATGCCGCGGATAAAAACTTATCTTTTTCTTGCTCTAACTATTTCCATAATATTATTATTCCTATTTGTTAACGAACGGTTTTCATTCTGTTCTTAACCGTTCCCAGGATATTTGGGGATATTTGGGGGGTTCTGACCAAAAAATTTATTTGGCTCAAACAAATAATTTGGTCGGTTAAACTAATCCAACAGATGGCGCCACAAAAAGTAGGTCTGTCTTTTTCATTGAATTGCATTGAGAAAAAGCAAAAATAATTAAAAACCTGATGCTATTTGCAAATAAACAAAAAAGGATATAAGCAAGAATAAGAGTAACTATTACTAATTATTTAGAAAAAGAAAAAGTTATGAAAATATGTAGTTTAATATGAATAAACTTTAATTTTGAGATACATTTTGAAAGCAGTTCGAACTTTATATTTTTGTGATTTACTTTGCTCATATTATTGATTTTATTATTTTTTAAGATTAAAAAAAAATTATTTTTTGTTAAAATTATTAGTGTAGCTAATGAAAAAATTAATAATATTAAGGACCTCAATGACAAAAATATATAAAACATATACATGATCAGAAGAATTAATAAAAAATATATGACGTATCTCAAATATAAATATAATAATAATTAAAATATGCAAGACTACATCTTAAGTTGCACAGTAAAGAATTTTTGTACCCTTAAAATCTAAAAAATTTTAAGTTTAGAAGAAAATATTTTTTTAAAGTAATAGTAATTGTAATTAAAGTGTTTGAGGGAATAATTTGGTAAAAAGTCAATGAAAAGACTAATAAATGAGAAAATGGATTTAACATTATTTAATATAATGTATATATTTAGTGTATATATTTAAATTCAGTTTCTTCATTCAGCTGGACGCTCCGAACTTTGGACTTCTCTATTTGCTCAATAATAATTTTTCTACTCAAAGTATGGAAAAACTGAAATTTTGTACATAAAAATTTGTTACGCTTTTATAACGCTTTATATTGTCTTAAAGTTATGTTTAGGGACTCATAAAATACAAATAATTTGTTAATAATTCCATTTATTTGTTGCAAACAAATTTTATAAACAAATTAAAAAATAGGCTTATCATTGGTAAATTTTTTTGTTGCTAAAAGTGCTTCGCATTAATGTAGGAATGACATTTAATAACAAAAATAATTTAAAAGTTTACAATAACTATTGTTATAAAAAATTCTTGTGGCTAATATTTTGCCACAAAAAATGTTTATCGCAGTGGTTATTATAAACTTTTAAATTATTTTTGTTATTAAATGTCATTCCTACATAATTGGGAAGCATGTTTAGTAAAGAAAAATTTTTCACCGATAATAAGACTTTGTTCATAGTCTGGCTGGAAAAATTATTAATAAAAAAATAGATGAAACAAAAGTTCGGAGAGTCAAGATCTATAGAATTTACTGATCTTTAATTTAAAACAGAAAAATTCAACATCGCAAGAAAATGGAAGGGTCTGGACGTTTTTGAATTAAAAAAGTGCATTTCCTGCAACTGTGCGTCATAAGTACAGTACGTTTGTTTACATATTTCAATAGGTTAGTCTGTTTATTTTAGAAATGAGTTTTGCAATAATATAATTAACTATTTAAGTCAAAATCTTCTTTTAATTTAAATTTTTCAATAAAATTATTAGGGGCTGAATGCAGCGAGAAAAAAGCTTTCAAGATTAAGTAATCAAATAAATTATTGAAATGCATAAATGTATATATGTTGTTTGATTCAATTTAAATAAATATATACATTATATTGAATAATATTAAATCCATTTTCTCATTTATCATTCTTGTCATTGACTTTTTACCAAATTATGCCCCCAAACACTTTAATTACAATTACCACTGCTTTTTAAAAATATTTCCTTCAAATCTTATAATTGTTAAGATTTTAAATGTACAAAGATACTTTACAATAAAATATTTTGTTTAACTAGAACAAATAATAAAATTAATAAGGAAGTGAAAAGTCTTTACGAAAAGTTTTTTGACCGTAAATTGCTGCACGAAGAAAAAAAATGGGTTCCTCGCGTCATTTGCAATTCCTGCAGACTTATGTTGTATCGTCTAAAAAATTTAAGCAACGAAAAGTACCACAAGTACTCCACACCAACCACATGGAAAAAACCCGTTATTGCGAAGGACTGCTACTTTTGCATAAATTCCATCAAAGTGTTCAACGCCAAAAATAAAAATAACATTTCGTACATTAATGTGTGCACAGTCACAAGAGCAATTGAAATCAATAAAAATGCACGCCAGACTGATTTAAGCGCTTTAGAAGATGATAGAATGGAAGTTGAAAGTCAACGTCATGGAGACGGTAGTGAAGCCAGTGATCGAACAGAAAATAGTTCTGATGATTCCAATGAAAATGACGAAAAAGTTGACGAATATGGCGTGTATAAAATGAAATTGAAGGTTCCAATATTAGTGTCGCAACTAGAACTGAATGATTTTATTAGAGATCTTGAATTACCGAAAGACGGCGCTGAATTTGCCGCTTTATTTCTAAAAAGAAGAAATCTTCTGGAGCCAAAGACAAAAGTTTCATTCTATCGCGACAGGGACAAAGAATTCAGAAAGTTTTTCGTTAAAGACGAAAAGACGTCTTTAGTGTACTGCACTGACGTTAACGGACTAATGAACCACTTGAAGAAAAATATGTACAGAGACGAAGAATGGCGACTTTTCATACTTACGCTCCTATCCCTATAGCTCACTCAACCGTCACCAAAGAAAAATATAACAATGTTAAAATGCTTCTTGAAAAGTTAATTACACGAATCACAAATTGAAAACATGTGGTGATCTCAAAATCATAACGATGATATTAGTCGAACAATCGGGTTTCATGAGAGAGCCATGCTGTATATGCCTGCGGAATAGCAGAGGTCGAGCCAATCATTACAACAAAAAACATTGGCCTTTAAGAGATTCATTCAAACCTGGTTCTCATAATATCATCAACCAAAGCATCGTTGGTCCAGAAAAAATTTTACTACCACCCCTCCACATAAAGCTTGGGCTCATGAAGCAATTTGTCAAGGCGTTCGACAAAGGTGGACAATGCTATAAGCATATATCCCTTAAATTATCTAATGTTTCAGACGCTAAATTGAAACAAGGAGTCTTTGATGGACCACAGATTCGAATATTGGCAAGAGATACAAATTTCGTGAACCACATGACGAAAATTGAAATGGACGCTTCGGAAAGTTTTAAAGCAGTAAACGCAAATTTCCTCGGTAACAAAAAAAGTCCAAACTACGAGAATATTGTTGCGAAAATGATAAGAAACTACAAAAAGTTAGGCTGCTTGATGAATTTAAAACTTCACTTTCTAGATTCCCATCTGGATAAGTTTCTACAAAATGTTGGTGATTTCAGCGAAGAACAAGGGGAACGTTTTCATCAAGACATAAAAGTGATGGAACAACGATATTAGGGTAGATGGGACGAGGTCACGATGGCTGTCTTTTTTGCTGGATGTTGAAAAGGGAAAAGAATGTAGGTCTTAAACGTGAAATTAAGTTAGGTTAGGTTAGGTCAGGTTTTTTTAGGTTAGGATAGGTTTGACCTCTTTGCAGGTTAAGCCCAAGGTGATTCAAACGGTACCGCAAACAAAACAGGACAACACAATCAGTTTAATTGTGTTTGGTGAGGTTAGGTTAGGTTAGACTAGGTTAGATTTATTTCTAGGTTAGGCTCGAATTGACCCATTCGATGTAGCACATATTTGCTACCGGGAAAATATGCTTTCAGAGCTTTACGTGTAGTTCAATAAATTTCTGTTAATTCAGGTTAGGTGAGGTCAGGTTCTGTTGAGTAAAGTTACGTTAAATTAGCTGATATCAGGCACGGGTTGATCCTTCACAGTTGTCGACATGTTTTTGCAGTGAAAATTTGCATCACTGGCATTATTTTGAAATTTATTTGCCTCAGTGCATGACTTTTTGTCATTTTTGAGGTTATGGCTCAACCATGACGTGATGGGTGATTTTTGATACCGAATTTGAATTCAGCGCCCCAAAATCCATAGGAATACGTGTGTCTTGTTACCAGATCCGCACACTTTTTGTTGCATGGCTGTGCTATTTATAATAGCATGCTACGCGCCAGTGGATAGTGATCCCAGAGAAGTAAAATACGCCTTCTTGGACACTTTAAATGACACAATAAATATTTTCGAACATGGGGAAAGAATAATTCTACTAGGAGACATGAACGGTTGGGTGGGCATCCAAAATCAGGATACAGAAAGAGTATTAGGTCATTTTGGGGATCCAAGAACAAACTATAACGGAGATAAATTAGTTGGTCTATGCTTAGAAAGGGGTCTGTTTATTACGAATACTTGGTTTAGGCACAAAATGATCCACATGTACACCTGGTGTAAAGGAAATAGCCGCAGTATAATTGATTTTGTTGTTGCGGATGAAAGACTAAGAGAGTTAGTCAAAGATATAAGAGTCATGAGCGGTCCTGAATGGAATACTGATGATTACCTTCTGATATCCAAAATTAACTTAAGTCGGGGATGGAGAAAAAAGGGAACCAAGAAAACAAAACAAACGCGAATCCATATTGAGAACCTACAGAAACCAGATGTGCGAATATATTTCCAAAATAAGATAATCGAAAGCATAGATAGAGCAACATGGGAGGATCTTATAAAAAACAAAGATATAGAGGGCGCATGGAAAAAGTTACGGGATATCCTTTTTAGATGTACGATGGAAGTGTGTGGTACCGCAGTTGTAGGAAGAATGTCTGGTGATGCGTAGTGGAATAATGAAATTCAGGCTGCCCAAAAAGCAAAGAGGGAAGCGTACCGGAGAACTTTGAACATCGCAAGTCTTAGCAATGAAGAAAGAAATAGATGTAGAAATGATTATAGACATGGAAACAGGATACTCAAACGATTAGTTAAGGAACGTAAAGATACAATTAGAGCAGAAGAAGAAATGAAAATACAAAACGATTTCGAAGGAAGCAAGAAACTGCTTTATGAAAAAAATGACAGGAAACAAAAGTACAGAATTTGTCAACATGAGAAATAGTAGGGGGGAATGGCATATGATGCAGGCGGAATACTAGAGGCTTTCAGAGACTATTTTAGGAGACAATTCGGAGATGAAGCTATAGGACACCACAATTGCGATGTTGAACACGATGCGATAGAAAACTAAATTGAGAAAGTATGTGTCACTGAGGTTAGGGATATTATTAAGAACTTCAAAAATGGTAAGGCTGCCGGAGTAGACAGTATTAACGATGAAATGCTTAAACACGGTGGCGAGTGCATACTACATAGACTGTGCGAATTGATAAATTTATGTTTTGAGATGGGATACGTCCCAAACGAGTGGAAAAAAGCGATTATCGTACCAATATACAAAAGAAAGGGAGATAAAAGCGATTGCAATAATTACAGAGGGATTAGTTTATTAAGTACCGTAAGTAAAATATACTCAAAAATACTTATTCGTAGGGTAATGAAAATAACAGAAGCAAAGATTTGGGAAGTCCAAAGTCGGTTTATGCCAGGAAGGTCATGTACGGATCAAATATTTAGTTTAACGGAAATAAGAGAAAAAAGTTTGAGAGTATTGCTAAAATAGCAATACATAATTCTATATTTGTATCGACTATACTATACGGTAGCACGACATGGACTTATCAAGAAAATGATAAGAGTAAGATTAACGCAATTGACATGAGATTCGTGCACATAATATGCGGGAAACCTCTGATGGACGAAGTAAGTAACGAGATCATTCTAAAAGAATGTGGTGCAGAAGAGACAATAGTAGACACATGTGAAAAAAATCGGTTAAGATGGTTTTGGCATCTTGAGAGAATGCCAAATGAGTTGGAGAAAAAGAGCGACAACGGAGTCGCTCTTTTCCTTCAACTTCAATCGGTTCGTCTTTAAAGCGTGACTACAGATCTTCTGATTTCCGGTCAGGTGCTTTTCCATTAAGCTATCAGCGACATCAGAATAAAAACCTTAATTCAAGAAAATAATACTCATTTTTAGCTACTTATTTATGGTGAAAGTAATTATTTAAAATGAATATGTTATATCATCAGCGAATGGTACCTTATCTACAGTAGATTACCCTCCAAAAAATGGAGGCAGAAAATTCACAATATCGATTAATTTAAGAATCTTCAATAACAGAAAATGCCTAACGTCTTAATCAGACTAGATGGAAAATAATTTTTTTGAGTTTAAAATTTAATTTTTTTTCAAAACACGTTTTTTCCATTTTTTCAAAATTGGTTTGGTCTCAGACGCGTCCTTAGTTTTAATGGAATAATACTGAAAACATAATAAATAGTCTATCTTTTAATTTGTTTTTAAAGTGAAAATTTTTAAGTAGGTCTGTTTTAAATAAGTAAAAAGTCAGTTCTACATTCAATTCACTTTTATATTTTATTAACCATAATTATTTAATATAATATTACAATTGTTAAAGCAAATGTAATCAAGCCTAAAAACATTCCCTGATTTTAATAACAAATTTCGAACTTCCCAAGACCAATAAGAATCGATGACATATCAGGGTTTTCCAAGTTAATAATCTGTTGTTTGTTGCAGACTTGAGTTCACAATTCGATTGTTTACCTAATGGTGCACCTATTCCTGGAGTTCCTCGTACCGAACCTTCGTATTCGAGTGAAAAACCCATTTCTCCTGCCAGGACTAATTCTCCAGGTTTTCCGGTAAGGTCTGCTCATCCTGCCGAGCTTTCTCACCATGCCGAGCTTTCTCATCCTGCCGAGCCTTCTCATCCTGCCAAGCTTTCTCTTCGTGTCAGGTCCAGGTCTCCTCCTGGCAGACGCTTTTCTTTTTCACGCCTAGGTCAACTTGAAATTTGTGAATTTAAATACGTTCAACTTATACCCCACGCGAATACGAACCGCCGATTCAACATTCGAAGATACACTTTTCCTAAAGATGCGCTAATTCGAGTGAGAGGAAGCCGTAATGTCCTTGAGCTCATGCCAACCGAAGAACAAACTATATTATCAACGTCAAATGGTAACGTCTTTGCAATATTCGAGAAACGAAATACAATTCTTCGTGGAATATACAATGTCTGGCAGAAGCGGGCAAAAATAAACATGTACAGCGGCAAGGTTCAAGAGATGACCAAAGAAGAAATCGAGGAATCTCCTTTAGGCAGAGATCGCCTAGTCTCGAAGAGTTTCGAAATAATAATGATTGACGACTGATATCCACAGCATTATTTTATTAAACAACAAAAAATTTGTAGTTAAAATATAATATTTTTGAGAAGCCACAATCTATAAACATGTACAAATTTTACTTACCTCACAGCGGGGGATCTCGAACACTTTTTAAGGAGGGAATGGGGGATACGCCCTTGCAAAAAAATTCTTTTTTTTTTTTTGTTTGTAAAATATTTTTTAAATATTATGTCAAAATTTTAGGTTAATCGGAGTAGAACTCTTGAGCTGAAATCATTGAAAAAATTAATTTCTTTTCTTTAATTTTTCAATGTTTAAAACATTAGCAAGTTTTTTTGATACCACTTTTTAGAAGTCCGTTCCAGCGATTTTACTAAAACTACTGAACCGATCCTTCTCAAACTTGGTAAACTTCTTCTGCATATAAAAATCCTTTCAACAACGATATTTTTGTTAAAATTTTTTTATATTAACGTTGTTTTTCACTTAAAGAATAAGGAAATTTTTTGTCCAAAGTCGCATATTTTACTTCAAATGATCACAAAAATTATTTTCAAAAATATTCCTAAAAATAATCGTTGGTGGGAGGAAAAACTTATATTTGAAGTAAATTTTGTAATTTTTTTGATTTCCGATAAATCTACGTTGAGATATCGCTGGAACCGCAAATCATCTTTTTCAAGAGGCGTACTCGAAATTGCTCTGTCACTGGCTTATTTCACGATATTTTTCTATAAAAAAATTACTAATTATTCTTAAAATAATATTTGTAGAACATAAAATTTTAACCAAATAATTGCATTTTTTAAATAACTGTTTCATATTCAATAATGAAAATGAAATGTCAACTTAACAAGATCAATTTCCTGTAGCTGTTGAAGTTTCAAAGAGGAAGAACAGGTGGTTAAAATTTTAACCAAACAGTTTCATTTCCGATGAGTGCTATTTTTATAACTCATTTCCTTATTAATGTTTCTACTTTGATTTTTAAATTTTGAAAAAAATTCCTGAAAATTTTATTCTTTCTTTAGATCTTCTTAGAAGTAGGCCGATATTCATATCTCATCAAAATTTTTTTTTTTTTGTTAAATTAACTACTGTTATAAATAAATTATTTGGAAAATATAGAACTTTAACAGTTTTCTACATAACATTTTTTTTCTAAATCTTTGAAATGCGTAGCTCGGATAAATAAAGTAAACAAATGAAGATACAATAAACAATTCTCACTTATAATATTGAATAGTTTAAATAAATAATAAAATTAAATGGATTTGAGTTGGAAAATAAGAAACTGTAATAGATGCGTATAATAAAAACTGATCTCTAATAATCGGAACGAAAAAATCCCTAACTTATATAAAGATTAAAAAATTCAAAATACCGGTTCCAATAAAGCCGCAAAAATGTAAAAATGTTTACATATTTGTATGATGGTATGAAACTTCGTTTTTAGTTGATGGGCATGTCATTTTAGCCAATCCAGCGAAGAATATTGAAAATGCTTTTACGGCCAAAGTAAAAAAGAGAGAGTTTTTTGAGCGAGCAATTCAAGAAAATGATAGAGTTAGTGTCAATAAAAACAAAACTTTTAGAAAAGTTTCAAAAAGTGTCTAAAAGTGTCAATAGTCTCTTTAATTTAATTTCTCGAATATTTTATACAATTTTGCTAAAATAGTTTTGAAGATAAAGAAATGCAATATTCAGGTTTAAAATATTGGTAAAAAATGCGATAGATTTTTTAAGAATAATAATAAATTATTTCATCTTACCAAAAAGTCGAATAACTAGATATAATTTTACATAAACCAGGAACTTACCTGAAACAAATAAAAGATAAATTTTAATTAAAAGAAGGTTATTTATAATTCCATGGTGCTCATTTCAACAGATATACTATGGTTTAATGTTAATAAATTTAAAAGTAAAAATCTACAAAGCATGCAAGATTGAAAAATAAAAGTTTTTTAACTGAAAAAAAGATTGTTTAACTATCTAAAACCGTTTTTTTCAAATATTATTCATTACCGCAGATTCTTTACTCTTCAAACAATGTCTTAATACTTAGGTTAATTGATGCGTTTGGAACTAAGGCATCTTTTATATTCTTGCCTTAACTTTCAATTATGTTAATGAAGAAAGTTTTACTATGATAAACCTATTCATAAAATACTATAAAATGCTACAAAATTCAATAAATATTTCTAGAAATGTATAAAACTATATACATTTTTTTTTAGTAAACGATCATATAAATAGTGCCGTCAGTTTTGAAGATTTCATTGATTAATTTTTTTCCTTGCAACTAACAATAAAGAAATGTAAATATCAGCTATACGAAAATCCGAATTTGTGCGATTTAATCCAAATTCTGTCTCAATTCATATTTTCTTTCAAATTTTATTATATTTTGTCCAAAATAAGTAGCACAGTAAAACCTTTTAATAGCCCTCCCTTCTATAGCCTATCCGAGAATTGACGTCGCGCTGCAGGTGGGCGTAACAGGGAATGCGCGGGGTCTGCAGTTTTCAATCAGACGAGCACTCAGGCATGAACAAACAAAAGCGAAGCGAGCTAGAATGAGTTACTTTCCATCCACCTTCAGCCCCGAAATCGGCGCTATATAGGAGTTTCACTGTAATTTAATTTTTAATTATTCCGAAAGAATCTAAAAAGTGTGTTCTAAAAATTTCAATGCGCAAACTGTTCATATTGATACGGAATTTGTACCACATGTCTCAAAATCGTGTTTCATTTCAGTGGTACCAAAAATGATTTGCTCAATCCTAAAAAAAAAACAAGTGTCGAATAAAAAAAAATGGCGAGTTTTTTTAAGCGGGATATTTTGAGGTACTTGAGGATATTTCAAATTTGATACTTGTATTTTTAATCATTTTAAATCATTTTTCAAAATTAATTTTGATTATTTCATAATTAATTCATAATCTCTGGAAATAGAAGCATTTCAAATTTTTTCGTAACGAGAAAAGTTGCTAACTTTAACAAGGCGTATTTAATAGTGACCTTAAGCATGACCTTGACCTTCAAGTTCATTTCATGGTCAATTTTTTTCACTGGAAACCCCCTTTTACACAAAGACAATCCATGAAGCTGCAAATTTCACGCTCTAATATGTACTCAGCTCATAAGTCCAATTTGACCTTGATCCAGAGATATGCAGACCTTGTTTAAGTTTAAAATACCTTAAAATAACCTGAAACGTTACAATATCTGTATGACCTAGGTACACATTTGAACATACAATTTTCCGCTTTATCGATTGCCGAAGTAAAAAAGGGGTGTTTCCATTTTTAAAATATTTGACCTTCAGAAAAACTTTAAGGTCATCGTCAAAATAAAAATAAAGTTCACTATTGAACTCCTCGTTAAAAGTTACTTCAAAAATGATCTTAATCTCCCTGAAAAATATCTTACCTGAGGAAATAAATGACCTGTGATTGGCCGGAGCGCACTACTATGGAGACTGGTCGCACCTGATTGGTCAATCATATTTGATCAATTTTCTGTATTATCAGTAGTGACCGTTACCATCAATCAATGTAGATATCTGTTTTACTATTGTAAAAATAGAAATCAACCTATCGAACAAGTTAACTCTTTGCATAACCGAAAATAATTAACGTCATTGCATGCGCGATGGAAAATTTATTTTTTAATTTTAAATTTAATTCTTCCTGAAAAAAAGATCTGCTCGTCACTCCACTGGGAAACAAACCACAGAATTTCCTATTGCCGGTCAGGCGCTCTCCCATTAAGTTATTCGAGAGATCAAAAAAAGAATCCCTTTTCAGAAATACACTTTATGTCAAGCTAGGTGTTGGAGTGGAGCAACGAGAGTAGATCTTTTCTCAGGGAAAATTTAATTTTCTAATGTTCCCTTATACTTTGGCTCACTGCTTTCCCGGTTTCTCTAATATAGACTTTGTACCAAAGCAAGGGATTTTACATACAGTAGAACCTCGATTATCCGGACTTGATTATCCGTGGCTCCGCGTTATCCGAAGCAACGGGACTCATCCAAGCACTCCGCATTAACCGAGGTGTATGCTCGGTTAATACGGAGAATCATTAATAAAACAGATGAAGCTGCTACGCCCAATGCAGAATACGTGCAGTAGTGTGGAATTATTAATAAATTAATGAAGATAAATCCACATTCGTAATTTGTTGAGATTTATTTGCTAAATGTATATTGGTATTTTTCTATTTAAAATACATCATAAATAGACAACTCTTCCGAATTTTGAACTTCTGCCGTATTATCCGAGTTTTCGCTTATCCGAGTTATCTCCTCCCCAAATTACCTCGGATAATCAAGGTTCTACTGTAGTCCCGGATAACTAAGAGATACCTTTTCGTCATTAGGATTGTCTAGAAGTTGCTTTGATTCTTTGTTTTTGAGCTTATTTTCTTATTACTTTATCAATTTGTTTGTTTGTGTAATCTTCCTGTATTAGGATTTGTTTAACGCTTTGTAACTCCTTTCTTAAATCACTTTTTTGTTAATTGTTTCTTTAATATAATGTGGCGCAATACTTATAAATGAAGGACTTGTTACTTTACATAAATAATCTCTCATTTCTACACTTGAGTTTGTTTTCGGTACATCATTTATACTCAAACAGTCTTCTTAAATCATTAATTTAGAAACATAAAAATAGTAAAAATTCAGATCGGTTTAAAAGTAGAACTCTTTAAAATTAGGAGTGCTTGAAATAATTTAATAAATGTTTAGTTTGAAAAACTCTTTAAAAGGCTTATTTTTTAAGTTTTATTTATTTTTCAATAATTTGGCATTCCTCATTTTAACAAAAATTAAAAATATATATACTTAGTGGTCTCTCAAGGTGAACTTTGTTCCAAGTGTTTTTTTTCAGAATAAATTCACTTATTATTTCTTTAAAGGGGATACAGTAGGAAAAATCAAGTACCTGCTCGCGTTTTAGTTAAAGAAAAAATTCTCAGCCATTTCCCGTGTTTTTTCCCAGTTCGAAAAAATTTTCCGCAGCTAATAAAATTTAAAAAATCAAAATCTGAAGCTAAAGATTCTTCCATTTGAAGAAATAAAACTAAACTGCAAATTAGAGCACTCAAGAAGGAATTCTCGAATTTTAAACTCTTAAAATTTAAGTTTAAAATTTATTTATTATAAAAAAGCCATTGAATGCTCAATAATTTACACGTATAAAATAGAAGGAACTAAAATTTTGCAAAAAAACAGCTTTTAAATTAAATGCAACTAAACTGCCAAATAAAAAATTCTAACTTTTATAAAATGTAGAGTTTAAAGAATCAAATTCAGTTTCAAAAATATAAATCCACTTTAGCATTTTTATTTATTAAAATTGAAAAATCAATCAGTAAATTTAAAAAATGTAAATTATATAGATAAGTTTAAGCTAGAAAAAATAAAACATGAACGATTAAATTTATTTATTAAATTGAACACTTCTTGAATTAAAATTTATATTCTTTTTACTTTAAATAGTTTAAGAATTCTTAAAATGCTTCAAAATTTTATTCTCAAATCCTGAAACATCTACATATTATGTAACATTTTTTTCAAATTTTAAAGTATTTTTTAAAAATTCCAGAATTTCTAAATATCATTTTAAATAATTGAAACTTCTCAAATTTGTCATGTAATTTTATGAAATCCTGCTAAATAAACAAAAATGCCTCAAAATCTTCCAAATGCATTTTTTATAATTTACTAAATCGTTTTATTAACTTAAAATTAATTTTTCAAAATAAAAAATCATTTTCAATTTTCTCAGAAAAGGTTTTTTATTCTTCTGAAGCCTTTCAAATTTCTTAAAAAGCTTCTATATTTTTGGTTCGAAATCTATCAAAATCTATATTTTGTTTTAAATTAGGCCGCTAGCTACTTATTAACTTATTAACTTATTTTTAAATTTAAAACAGCCATTTCCCTTTCAGAGTAGGCGTGACTCAATCGATGGGGGAAAGGAGTAATGTGTGGAAGGGATAGAGATTTTTCAGATTGATCCAGAATTCTCGTGCTATTTAAGTAAATAACACGTTCGTTCCGCAACACTGCTCCGACCCAGGTTGCTGATCAATCTCTCTAGCAATCATTCCAACTCAAGAACCTCACAAAGTCGTTATGTAACGTTCCCCACTTGGGTCCATTAGTGGCCAAGGTCTTTTGTTTCAGGCGTCATTCACTCTACTGAGACTCTTTTTATTAACTATTTGCCGCCATACTTTCCTGTCCTGGCATACTTCTCTAGCTTCTTTTATGTCCATGAATTTTTTCATGCAGGCTCTCGTGTTTCTGTGGCTTCTTATGTCTCTTCTAACTAGGGTCTCATTAACACATTCTAACCATTCTTTCTGCGGTCTACCTCTGGGCACGCTGCCATTTACTTTACCTTGATACACTTGTTTCGTTAATCGTTCATTTGGCATTCTCTCAACATGTCCGAACCATCTTAACCGATTTCTTTCCCATCTGTCTACTAGCGTCTCTTCTGCACCACATTCTTTTAGAATTATCTCATTCCTGCATATTATGCGCATGAATCTTATGTCCATTGCGTTAATTTTACTCTTATCTATTTCTTGATAAGTCCATGTCTCGCTACCGCATAGTACAGTCGGTACAATAGCTTTATTTGATATATTTTTACTTCTGATAAGGAGACCTGCTCTACCAATAACCTTCTTAACTTCGTTTATGCGTCTATCTAATTCCTCATCTATCTTCCCGTCCCTTGTAAATAAGCTACCAAGGTATACGAACTTATCAAGTTCATCAATTCTCTCATCCTTTAATAAAATATTGAACAGTGATTCTCACTCTTTACTTTAAACCCCATCGTTTTTGTTTAATTTGCGTTAATTTTGAGGCCCATGCTCTTCATGCTTGCATCTCGTTTATATAACATTCTTTGTAAGTCTCCGATTGACTCTACCACAACAACCTTATCATCTGCGAACGCTAACCCACGTACCCTTACTGTTTCGAGATCCATACCCTTTTCGTCCAAAAGAGCAATTCTTAATCACTTGTCCATAAATAATATAAATAACCATGAAGACAAAACGCATCCTTGTCTAACTCCTTGAATAATATCAAAACAGTCACTCAATTTCCCATTCACCCATTCACTCTCTTCGCTACTCTAGTAACATATAAGTTTTCTTTGCTACCCTAGTAACTTATAAATAATATAAATAACCATGAAGGCATAACGCATCCTTGTCTAACTCCTTGAATAATATCAAAACAGTCACTCAATTTCCTATTCACCCACACACTCGCCTTGCTACCCGTATATATTGTTTTTATAGTTTGTAAGAGCCATCCATTGACCTCATACTCTTTTAGGACTTCCCAAAGTTTACTTCTATTTACCTTGTCAAAAGCTTTTTCTAGGTCAACAAATGCACAGAAAACTTTTTTTTCCCACTCCTAAACTTTTTTCTGTTACTTGCCTTAAGCTAAATATTTGATTCGTACACGACCTTCCTGGCATAAACCCACTTTGGACTTCCCAAATCTTTGCTTCTGTTATTTTTATTACCCTACGAATAAGTATTTTTTAGCATATTTTACTTACGGTACTTAATAAGCTAATCTTGATTATACCCCTAACCTCAGTGACACAGACTTTCTCAATTGAGTTTTCTATCGCATCGTGTTCAACATCGCAGTTATGGTGTCCTATAGCTTCATATCCGAATTGTCTCCTGAAATAGTTTCTGAAAGCCTCTAGTATTCCGTCTGCATCATATACCATTTCTCCCTACTATTTCTCATGTTGACAAATTCTGTACTTTTGTTTCCTTTCATTTTTTTTATAAAGCAGTTTCTTGCTTCCTTCAAAATCGTTTTGTATTTTCATTTCTTCTTCTGCTCTAATTGTATCTTTACGTTCCTTAACTAATCGTTTGATTATCCTGTTTTCGTGTCTATAATCTTTTCTACATGTCTTGCTTTCCTCATTGCTAAGACCTGCGATGTTCAAAGTTAGCCTGTACGCTTCTCTCTTTGCTTTTTGGGCAGCCTAAATTTCATCATTCTACCACGCATCACGAGACATTCCTCTTAGAACTGCGGTACCACACACTTCGATCGTACGTCTAACAAGGATATCCCGTAATTTTGTCCAGGCGCCCTCTGTATCTTTGTTTTTTATACGGTCCCCCCATGTTGCCCAATTTATGTTTTCGATTATCTTATTTTGGAAATCGATTCGCACATCCGGTTTCTCTAGATTCTCAATTTTGATTCGCGTTTGTATTATTTTCTTGGTTCTCTTTTTTCTCCATCCCCGACCTAAGTTGATTTTTGAGAACAGAAGGTAATGATCAGTATTGCATTCAGGACCCCTCATGGCCCTAGTATCTTTGACTAACTCTCTAAGTCTTTCATCCGCAACAACAAAGTCAATTATACTGCGGCTATTTCCTTTACACCAGGTGTACATGCGGATCATTTTGTGCCTAAACCAAGTATTTGTAATAAACAGACCCCTTTCTAAGCATAGAGCAACTAATTTATCTCCGTTATAGTTTGTTCTTGGATTTACAAAATTGCCTAGTACTCTTTCTGTATCCTGATTTTCGATGTCCACCCATCCGTTCATGTCTTCTAGTATAATTATTCTTTCCCCATGTTCGCAAATATTTATTGTGTCATTTAAAGCGTCCCAGAAGGCGTCCTTTACTACTCTGGGATCACTATTAAATAGCGCGTAGCATGCTATGATAAATAGTCTTCTGATTACCACTTTCATTGTAGCCCACAGCAGTCTGGGAGATACGAAACCATGGTCTTCGAGATGCTGTTTTGCTCTTTCATTCAAAATCAGACCTACTCCTTGTTTACCATGTGATTCACTGTCTACTCCTGACCATATTTCAAATCCGTTTAGTTTTTTCTCAGTCGAAATCATGTCAAAGTTAAGTAGCAAATCGTCATATGGTGGAAATTGTAGTTATAACGTCAGTCCCACTAAAACTTCAGTTAATAAGGGAGGGTTGAGAGAGGGGGGAGGCAGAACTGGAACCGAGAGAGTCTTGTTGGGTTTGTGTTTTTATTTTCATGCTGAGAAGGTCACCAGCCTTCAGCAGGGTTGTAACATACGGGAGTTAATATCCGGCCGTCTTCGCAGACCGACATAATAAATTGATGCGACTTTTAAGTACGTTTCCGGATTTCCTAGTAACTACGTAACGAAACACAATTTTAAGAAAGTGCATGCATTTAAAATTAAAAGTGTTCTATTTGGCGTTTTCCCCAAACCCGAGATACATGACCGGCTTACAACTACGTCACATCCCATAGCCGTATTATAACCATGAAGGAGAATTTAAGAAAATCATCTTCTTTAAAGTCCTTTCAGAACCATTGAAACTTTGTAAATACACTGTCTAAGGAGTTTAATTTGATAGAATTTTCTGCATTTTTCAATACGCAACCAAATTTTTCACCAATAAAACAGTTCAATTTTTGAGTTTTCAACTAAGTACACAGATAAATAATTTAGTTTATAAAATAATGAAATAAATCAATATATATATATATATATATCTTGCTTTTGTGTGTGTTTATTTTAGGACAGTTGATCAACTAAAAATGTTTGTTAATAAAAAAATCTGCTATTTCAAACGCTTCTTATTTTATATTAAGTTTTCGAAACTGCATTTTAAAAATCTCTCAATTAAAAACTACGCTTAAAAATTAATATCTAAAATGAAAAATTGTTAAATTGAAAAATTTTTTGAATTCCGAATTCTAAACTGAATGATATCATAACTGAATAATTGAATTACCCTGAGCACTATTTAATTATGTCAATTTAAACAACGTCAGTATTTCAAATAATTTTCAGCATTTTAACTGACTTTAAGGTACTTGATGATATTTCAAGGTACACATTGATAACACAGGATGTTTCACATACTTCAAAATATTCCAAGGTACTTCAGAATAATTCACATACTTGAAGATATTTAAAAATAATTCAGAATAATTCACGTACTTCAGGATACTTTAGGATATTTCAGATACTTCACAATTATTTTAAATATTTTTGAAGATTTGAAGCTACTTTATGATATTGCCCATACTTTAAAATATTTTAAGATACTTTAAGATATTTTAGGATATTTGACATACTTCACAATTAATCAAAATACTTCAGCATATTTCAAGTACTTCAAGATACTTTGAGATGGTTCAGGATATTCTAGATACTTCACAATTATTCAAAATACTTCAGAATATTTCAAGTACTTCAAGATACTTTGAGATGGTTCAGGATATTCTAGATACTTCACAATTATTCAAAATACTTCAGAATATTTCAAGCTACTCCATGATTTTGCACATTCTTCAAAATATTTTAAGATACTTCAGGATATTTGAGATACTTGAGGATATTTGAGATACTTCACAATTATTTAAAAAACTACAGAATATTTCAAGCTACTTCATCATATTGCACATACTTCAAAATATTGTAAGGTACTTCATGATACTTCAGGATACTTCAGGATATTTCAATGCACTTCAGGATATTCCACGTACTTCAAGATACTTCGAAATGCTTCAGGATATTTCGGATACTCCATAATCATTTAAAATACTTCAGAAAATTTCAAGCTACTTTATGATATTCCACATACTTCAAAATATTTTGAGATATTTGAAGATACTTAAGGATATTTTACGTGTTTTAAGATACTTCAGGATATTTAAGATAATTCATAATTATTTTAAATATTTCAGGATATTTCCAGCTGCTTCATGACATTGCACAAACTTCAAAATATTGTAAGATACTTCATGATACTTCAGGATATTTCAATGTACTTCAGGATATTTTAATATATTTTATGCACTTTAAGATACTTCAGGATGAGGTACTACACAAATATTTAAGTACTTCAAGATATTTTAATGTACTTCAGGATATTTTACATTTAAGCTACTTCAGGATATTTCACGTACTTCGAAATACTTCAAGATAATTCAGAATACTTCATCACAAGTGTAGACCATACTTCACGAGTTGTGAACCTTTTCGTACACTGGGACCTCGAGATAAGGTCCTCAAACTAAGATATTCCGCGAATGTTTGACCTTCGAATTTGGGGTGCAAAGGAGGCGATACTAACCGACGTGTGAAACATTACACAAGTTTAAAAGCCACTGACTATTTATGGACTGTTTACGTCTGGATGCAATGCCCGAAACCAACCTTATCTCGAGGCTCCAGTGTATATTCTATAGTCTTCAATAAAATAAATCTAAATTTCATGAAAAAAAAAGTTGCTCATACCTCCAAAATAAACGTTGATGTTTAAAAATGAAAATGTTTGAAAAACATAAAATGGCGGCTGTTTATATTGCGAAAAAATGTTAATTTCCCTATTAGGAGGTTTTGTGGCCGCTGAATTCAAAACTGAAACCCAAGTTTGAGTATTCAAAATGGCGGATTGAAAATGACGGTCCGAAAGGTCCAAAAGTGATTCGATTTGGATAAAACATGATCCTCGCAGGTTTTCGGAGATGCTGATCTTAAAACAAAAAATAAATTTTAAAATTCAAAATTGCGGGTTCCAAAATAATGGGTCGAAAACTCTAAAGATGATTTTATTCACATCAAACTTAATACTCGGGGATTTTTGAAGTCGCTAAATTGGGAGCTAAATTAAAAAATTTTTAATTAGAAATTTCGCATTCCAAATGGTGGTTGGAAGAATTCTTCAGATTCGCAATCATGCGGCCCATGGTTCATTTACATTTTTCTCCATGCTAATCAAAAGCTTTCGGGAAATTTCTCGTCCAGGTTTTCCTAATTAGGTATCAAACATCGCACAATTTACTGCAGTAAATTAAATTTGAATTGATTCCCGTCTGAATATAACATAAACTTATTTAATACATCACATTTTTCCAAATAAATAACTACTATATTTATTTAACTCGACATTACTTTCGTTATTATCTCAAAAAAACTTAAAGAGACTCATCTAAGCTTAAGAACTTCCTTTCAAGATGATTTTTAAACTTATATCCAATAATTTAATTTAAAATTTGAAGGGTTTTATTTACAAAATTTCTATATATAAACATACTTAGCTATTCCTATACAACAATAATATAATTGGTTATAAATACTTGAAATTAGAAAAGATGACCGTTCTTACTCTCGTGTTATGTTTGGAAATTATCTTCCACTCTATTGGTGAATATAAAATAACCAACTTTTTTTAACTATAAGCTAATGCAGTTGTTTATTTCCATTATCAACAAAAATCCATGGCAAAACTGGGATTTGAAGTTAATCCAGTGTTTCTTGTTGCAGATTTTAGTTCAGAATTCGACTGTTTACCTAATGGTGGCCCTATTCTTGGTGTTCCTAGTTTCGAACCTTCTCTTTCTCCTGAAAGGAATATTTCGCCTGCCAGATCACAATCTCCGCGCAGTCCAGTCAGCTCTTCTCTTTCTGCCGAGCCTTCTCTTCGTGTCAGGAGCATGTCTCCTCCTGCCAGTGGCTCTCCTTTTTTACTCCCAGATCGACTTAAAGTGGAAGAATTAAAAACTATTCGGCTCGTTCCCCACTTAAATCCAAAGCGGTTTTTCGAAAATCGAAGATACACTTTTCCTCGCGATACACCAATACAAGTCAGAAGAAGATATAATGTCACTGAGCACATGCCAACCAAAGAACAAACTATTTTAACAGCGTGTAATGGATACGTCTTTGCAATACTCGAGATAAATAATACAGTTCTTCGCGGAATGTATATAATGATGAATAGCGTTTAAAAACGGGCAAAAATAAACATGCACAGCGGCCAAATTACAGAGATGACTACAGAAGAAATCGATGAAGCTCCCTTAGGCAAGCATCGTAAAATCTCAAGGAATTTTACAAAAACAAAGGTAGACGACTTTCTTCCCCTACAATAATTTATTTTGAAAAATATAAAAATGGCCTTATTTATTTCAAGCAGAAAATACGACTTTTCTAACCTAATGATGAGTTTTTAATTTAAAAGCAAAAATTTGCCACAATATTGAATTTACATGGTGGCCGGTTCAGCCAAAGAAAAAAAATTCCCGGAATTTTCTGAACTTTTCCAGGTTTACAAACATTTTTCACGGCCTATCAAATTTCTAAAATCAAACTTTGAAGCTAACCATTTGTCTATTTAAAAAGATAACAACTGCGCTGAAAATTAAAGTACTCAAAATGGAAATTTTGAATGTTTAAATTGAATAAAATTATTTTAATTAAATTGAATTAAATTGAATACAGTTGAACTGCCAAACGAAAAATATATAAATCCTTGTTATAATTTTTAATGCTTTTAATAGAAGAATAAATCAAGAAATTAAAACTACGATAAACTAAAGGCTTCTTAAATTCAAAGTTAAATTATTTATATTTTAAGTAGTTTCAAAATCTTTAAAATGATTCAAAATTCTACATAAAAAATTGTAAACATCTACATGACGCTTTACACTTTTTCAAATTAATTATTTAAACATATTTTCGGAACTTTCAACATCTTTTTAAATTCCAATTTTTCTTTAAATTTTTCCTAGATTTTTTTTTTAAATCCTCTAAAATTAAAAAATTCTCTGACAAACATTTACATTAATTTTTAATCTTTTTGTAATTATTTTCTTATATCTTTTAAAATATCATGTTTCAATTAATTTTTCAAAATGAAAAATCATATTCAATTTGCCAAGTAAATTAATTTTGAACTTTTTTTAACTTCTAAATATCTCTTTAACGTAAACACATGTCTCAAGATTATTAGGTGTTAATTTTATGCATCAACAATTTGATATACAGATTAATTCTTTTTAAACATCAATTAAAATTACAATGTTCAAAGTTCAGTTTTTTTAGTTTTGAATATTTATTTTATAATTACTTGTTTTCAATAAATAGATTTTTCTGAATATTAAGTAATTGCTCTTTTTATTAATAATTTTTTTTTTAATTCAATGGTTTAAAAATTTAATTATTTAGACTGAAATACTTGAAACTTAATAAAAGCCTTTCATTATGAATATATTACTTTGAAGTTGCTTTGAAATTGAAAATAGTTTATAAGGTTTAAATTGTGCGTTTATATTTATTTAACTGATAAGACTTTTGAATTAAAAAAATTTATTTTTAACTATATATTTGTAAAATTGCCGATAAAAAAATAAATTTAATGTCAATTCCCGGTTTTCCCCGATCTTATAAATTCCTGGTCATTTCCCGGTTTTTCCGGTTACACGGTCCAGCGACCACCCTGATTTATATTATATATTTATATTATATTGAATTTGGGATAAAAAATTTAATTTTGTAACCAAATACAGTAAAACCCTGCAATAGCCACCCCTTCTATAGCCCTTCCGAGAATTGACGCCGCGCCGCAGGTAGGTGTAACAGGAGCTGCGCGGGGTGCGCGTTGTGTGCGGTTATCACTCAGGCGAGCACTCAGGCGTAAACAAACAAAAGCGGAGCGTGCTATAATGGTTTAGTTCCCACCCACCTTCAGCCCCAAAATCGGCGCTATAAAAGAGTTTCATTGTAATTAAATTTTCAAATAAAGATTTTTATTTTTAATCAAATAGTTTATCTTTAAGCCTCAAAAGATAAATTAAATAAAAAGATACATTATGTAAAACACATTTTTGAATGAAGAAAAAAAATACTGCTGGAAAGCATAATGAATGTATTCATTATTGGGTATTTATTTATGCTCATTTCATAAGCATTTTGCTTCCTCATAGGTATCAAGTAAATTTACTTCCTCATAGATAAAGATTTTTCTCTAAAAAAATAAAAGAAGAATTGAATATTTTTCAAGCTTATATTTCTCTCTTGCCGAAAATCCCATCTGCAAAAAAACAGGGAGCCCGTCAACATGTTAATCAATATGTTCTATCAAAAGGAACAAATTTTTAACTTGCCGTCGTGTGATATTCTGAATTACAAAAAAAATCTTCATACTCATATTCCCTATTTTTAAACAACTCTTCTTAAAAGCAAAGTAAATAATTTGGTAAGAAATTGAAAAGTGACATTGCCTGGTTATGGTAGATCGTAAAAAGTTCTTTAATTACGCAATAAATGCGTCTTGAAGACGCGAACGAATTTTGATATAAATTCTACAGTAAAAACAAATGATTATAATGATTTTAGTTGAAAGATTCGCTGCTACAGAAATTGACCAATATTTTAGTCCTAAATATTCAATTTTGAACTCATTTTTGTTTAAAATCTTTTCAGATTTTAAAAAATCGCCTAGTCTCTCTAAAAATCGTTTAAAATCATTCAAATGTTCTAAAATCATTTGAATTGGCCCGCAAATATAAATGATTAGCAAACAGTAGGTCAGAAGACAGAACAAGCAAAGTGGCAACAAATCAAGGAAATTTTGGCTTTCGATAAAACTTGTTTAAATCGGGTTTTTGAGGATCCCGATTTCGAATGTTATGTAAAAATCTAAAGATTCAAAATATCGGTTCAAAAATAGCGGCAAAAACTGCAAAACGTTTACATATTTGTACGAAACTTGGTTTTGAGATCGTGGATATCTTATTTTAGTGAATCTATCGAAGAAGCTTGAAAATATGGTTACAGGAAGTTAAAAAAAGTAGTATTAGTGACATTTTTTTTTAAAGTAGAGGGTATCTACCCTAACTGAAAAATTTGAAATTCACAAGAAATCTTTATTATTATAAAATTGATTTCTGTATGAGCATAAACACTTGTTAAATAAATCAAATTTTTCAAAATGTATTCCTACTTTCGCACTACTTTATAAATACTTTATAAATTAATCCAAAACGTTGAGGATATCTATATCTTTCTCCTCACTCACAGAAGTTCATTAATAAGTTGTTTATATAAAAATATGCTATATTAAAAAAAGGTTGTTGTTTTAAGATTTGAGAATACCTTTCTGGATTTTTACAGTTTAGATTAAAATTTGGCTAGCAAATTATTATTTTTTAAAATGAATTTCAAAATTAAAAGAATATTAAAAAATTGTTTTAACTAAAAAAAAAGTCAGGAAAAGATCTTCATATAATTTCTGATATAAGGTGTGCCGAATTATGTAATTAAATTTTTTACCTTGAAAGCCGCTCTAATGAACCATAAATATTTGAGAAGGAAAAACTGGACACCTATGATTTATGTGATAACGACTGCAAGATATTTTTTAAAACCTGATAAAGATCTAGAATATTTATCACTTACATTGATAAAAAAATTCTTTATGAACATATTATTCAGATCTTCCTCTAATTAGAAAAAATGAAGACCGTTTCTACTCTCGTCTCATCTTTGGCGGTCATCTTGAATTCTATTGGTGAATATAATAGTATATCTGAAATATTAGGTACATGGTTTTCAAGCTGTCGGCTCATCAGAATGTGGTTGATTTAATTTTCACTTTATCCGAATTTCTATCTTCTTTTAAACTTCGTTTGAGTTTTTTCAAAAAAAGTACAAATATAATCAGAATTCATTCTGGAGAAAAAAGAAAGTTCGTGTTGAAAAAAAAATGTTTGGAATGTGTCGAAATATGTGAATGTGAGAAATTTTGACTGTATTTATTCGCAATCAGTTTACGTATGCAAAAGTGTGTGCACACTTGTTCGATTATCTTCTATGAGAAGATCTTGCATATATGTGAAACTTCTATGAACTCATGTGCAACTCATTAAGAGGATACTAAATAAAGTGATCCCTTTTATTTCTCACTGCTAAATTAGAAATATTTTTTCTTGAAGTTTTTCTCTCTTGAATCCGTGCATGGATAGTTATTAATTAGAAGAATTTTTCAGGCAGTTAATAACTACAGTTGAAAAAAAGGAATGCCAAAAAAAAACAAATACCATGAGGTAAAATGTGAAACAGAAAAATATCCACATAACCTTCACAGTTTTTACTGAGCTGTTCTATAAACTGAGGACCTCACCCTTAATTTAAGCCCGAAAGTTAAAAACATGATGAAAAAATCTAAAGTGATAGTGGTTTATATTGAAAAATATTTACTAACTTCGATCAAAATCACCTGTTTTCCATGACAAACAAAAATCCATGAGAAATCCGGGATTTTAAGTTATTCCAGTGTTTCATGTTTCAGATTTGAGTTCACAATTCGACTGTTTACCTAATGGTGCCCCTATTCCTGGTGTTCCTTATTCTGGACATTTTCATTTTTCTGAAAGGACTATTTCTCCTGCCAGACCCCAATCTTCGCGTTCTCTAGTCAGCTCTTCTCCTCCTGTCGATACTTTTCTTCGTGCCAGGACCAGGACTCCTCCTGCCAGTAACTCTCCCTTTTTACGACTTGGTCGACTTAAAACTGAAGAACTAGAACGTGTTCGGCTCATTCCCTACTTTAATCCAGAACGGTTATTCGAAATTCGGAGATACACTTTTCCGCAGATGGCACCAATTCAAGTGAGAGGAAAATATAATGTCCCTGAGCCCATGCCAACCAAAGAACAAACTGTATTAGCAACGTGTAATGGAGACGTCTTTGCCATTTTTGAGACAAACAATACAGTTCTTCGTGGAATATATATAATGATGAATGGCGCTCAAAAACGAGCAAAAATAAACATGAACACCGGTAAAGTTTCAGTGATGACAACAGGAGAAATCGACGAATCCCCTTTAGGCAGGCATCGTCCTGTCTCACGGAATTTTAAAAAAGTAATGGTAGAATACTTTCTTTCACAACATTAATTTATTTTTAAAAATGTAAAACTACGATACAACAATAATCTTGTAAAATTTGAAACATAGAATATTTTATTAATAGAAGCAAAAACTTTCATATGCAAAATGGAAAAGAAAAAATGGCCTTAATGATTTCAACCAGAAAATATGACTTTCTTAACGCCATACTCAATTTTGAATCCATCCGGACAAATTTTCAATAAAAGAGTAGAATTTATAACCAAAAATTTATTACTTTTTTGCAAAATACTTTTATTGTCGACAAGTTAATTAAATTGTCGACAAAATACACTGGAAGAAAAATTATTTGTACCCAGTAAATTTTATTTGGCTGAAATAAGTGAAAGTCCTGTTTATTTTGTAAGAAATATTTATTTGAGGCAAATAAATATAAGAATTTGGATGGAAAAAATTATTTCAGTCAAAGCAATTTTTATCACATTAAATTAACATTACTTGGTTCAAAACTACGACATAAGGGTTAGAAGGGAATAATTCTTTGAATGAAAGAAATATTAATTGAAGAACAAAAATATATATGTTGAACAAAATGAATGAATCATTGTTCTAAATGAATGTGCCATAAATGAGAATGAATATTTCTTTGAAATAAGGAAAGTCACACCAGCGGCATGTAACATCTGTGGCATGACACATCTGTGACATGCCATATCTGCGGTTCTTCATATCTGCAGCATGTCACAACTGCAGCTTCTCTACCCAGTGACTTCTCTCCCACGTGGAATTTCTCACTGTGAAATGGACCTTTTTGCGGCATCCCTCACCAGTACCAATTTTCCCAGTGGCATCTCTCCCACCCACAAAAAAATGTGATGTCCAATTAAAAATATCTCAACTGAGGCAAATATCCCTGGACTAGGTTTCTTCCCGGTGGTACCTCTCCTCAGGAAAAAATGTTGGAGTCTATATCAACCCGGTCAGATAATCGTTTTTTTGGCACCTTCGTAGTTAATCGTGGGGCGTTTCAGGCCCAAGACATGCTAAAACGCTCAATTATCAATAGAAAAAAATCTGATAAAATTCCTTGACGCTCTTGAATACTTGCTCTTTAAGGGAATATAATAAAGATTGCACAGAAATTTAGACAAATATTTTATTTTTAATGATAAACGCACCTACCTTCCGAAAATACAGACAGTTACAAAAAAATTCATAACTTTTAAAAAAAAGAGAAATTTGCATTTTTCAAGTAGCATAGTAAAGTTAAAGAAGCGCCTTTTTACAAAAAAATTACAATCTCGATGGGTACAAAAGAAATTCTTTAGTATTTAGTGTCAATTAGCGCCTTTTTTTAGAAGAGGAAATTTGAAGTTTCAAGAAATAGCTCAATATATTTCGATTTATACCAATTTTATTTTTGTAGAAAATTACACACATTCGCAAAAAAAAAAGAACAATATATTCACGTCTTAAATTCTATCATCTCATAATTATAAGCAGTCTCTGCAAAATTTGTAACTTGACATCAGCAGATGTACGCTGCGCCATGCTATAAGAGATGAAAAATCAATATATGACTTAAAAAAATAAAAATCTTTCGAAAATACTCATAAGCTACATTGAAATTTAAAAACTTACCTTGACGCTCAAAACGAGTTTGCACCGATGTTTAAGTTATAATGGGTCGTTTCAGTCCCAATGCACACTTGATCCTCTAGTCCTAAACTTTTGTTAGGGTGCAGACAGATATTTTCAGATTACACGGATTATGAGTAATAAAACAAAAGGTAAATATCTTGGGTCTAAAACGACCCACGATTAACGAATCGGGTTAAAATATTAAAACTGCGGCAAGCCTCCAGGAATTAATTGTCTCACCTGCGGCATCTCCTACTAACAAAATAGCGACAATTCCCTAATGAATAATTGTTACATCTGCGGCATCTCTCTTTCGGGAGAATTTTTTCAATCAACCTTAAAGTGTATCCCAAGAAACGTTTTTGAGCACTTCCAAAGATGATGAACCGGTGGTAAGTCTCGCCAGTGGCATCTTTCCCTAAAGAAAATTTTTTAAGTACTTCCAAAGATGGAAAAACTGCAGCAAAAGTCTCCAGCAGCATTCATCTCTCATGAAAATTTTTTAAGTACTTCCAAATATGGCAAAGCTGCGGCAAGTCTCCCCAGAGACATCTCTCTCCCAAGAAAAATTTTTTAAGTACTTTTAAAGATGGCAAAAATGCGGCAAGTTTCCCCAGCAGTTTTACCATCTTGCAAGAACTTAAAAATTTTCTCGGTGAGAATTGCTGCCGGGAAGAGTTGCCGCAGTTTTGCCATCTTTTTTTCATTCATTAACAAATCTTATGTTTTATGCAACTTAGAATGAAAATTTCTATTTTTTGTGAGATGAAGATGCGAAATGTTATTAAATATTTACAAAATTCCACAATGTACTCATTGCACTCAACTTTCGTCAATTTGTCGTTAAATATTTAAAAAGATACTTAACTCATATAAACCAGTAATAGTTTGTTTTAAGAAATTTAATAATAAGAAATAAATATCAAACTTCGGGAGAAACTTGCATCTGGAGAAAACTGGGATAAAGTCGAGAGGGAAATGTTACACCGGAATTCTGAGGCCTTTAAACTAAATTTTTTTCTGAAATTATTTTGAAATTAGTTTCAAATTCAAATAATTATTCAAAATGACAAGACTATTTCACTATTAAGTGTTCCAAAATTTCATATTAAAAGCCTTGATAGTTTTTAATTTGAAAATTTTAGATCTAAATATAAAGCAATTCCGAACTTCAAAGCTTTCAATTGTACAATTTAAAACAATTGAATTATATTACAGCAATCTACTTTTTTATTATTTATTTTAATTTTCACATTAATATCTTAAAATTTCCCGATTTTTAGTTAAAGATTTAAACTAATAATTCATTTCAAATGGAAAAATATTTATTGGAAAATTTCAAGAATGAATGATAGTTCTGAAGGAAGATTTGACATTAAAAAAATAAAAAATAGGTTTAAAAACAAAAAGATCAAAATTAAACTATGCAATTGAAATTGCCTGGCTTTCCCAGTCATATTATTATTAGATAACCATGTAACTTTCCAGCGCTAGGCTTATTCAGAGTGGCCGTTTTAATCAAAGGAAAAAATTCAATGAAATTAAAAAAATCGAACACTAAATCTAAAAATTGTTTAATTCTTAGTAATAAGAACTGAAATGCAAATATAGGAAATTAAGTCAAACTCTTAAATTTAAACTCTTAAAAATTGCAGTTTTAAAAATTGTTTCATTCAACAATTTTGTATTCAAATGCTTAATAATTTACACGTACAATATGGAAGCTACTAACACTTTCCAAATGAACAGTTTTAAATGAAATGCAGTTTAACTGCAAATTCAATATTTTTAACTTTTATAAATTGTATCAGTTCTGAAAGTATGAATCTACTTTATCATTTTCAATGCACTAAATTGAAGAATCAATCAATGAATTGAAAACTGTTCAAAATTAGACTATTTTAAGCAATTTTAAATTCTAATTCCAGTTTAGAGTTAGTTAAAATTCCCGTTTTTTTTCGAAAAATTTGTAAAATTCCAGAGAAAAAAAATAAACGGTTTTAGATTTATTCTAGATAGCTAAAACTAGAACGACGTAATTTGGGATATTTCAATAGGATCGCGCGCCCCGTGAAACAGATACGGCGCACCAATCTGGAACGAACTATTTCTGATTGGTTCGTGCGACTCGCGCGACAGGGATCGCGCACCAATCACGAACGTACAATATTCCTACTAGATCACAAGCCCCTAAACACTGAAGAGTAGCTTTCTGGATTCTATAATTTCTCTGTATAAATTCGATATTATGTGTTATGTATCTTATAATCAGAATATTGTTTAATTTATTATGTAGCACAAAACTTCATATGCTACTTATCCTGTATATCGTATTTATTATAATATTATTCTGCTCACAACGTATTATGATACAATTCCATTATATAATATAGTGCTATAATTGAAATAAAGAACTTTAGTATAATAATAATTAAACTCATTTTAAGACATTTATCAGTATTTACCTTATTCCAAATTAAAAAAAACATGTGACGCTAGAGGAAGGGATGCACAGCACAGCGCAGCAATTACGCCTCTAAACGTTTATTATCCGAGATTTTTTATGACAGTGGAACCTGATACAGTCCTGAAAATAGTTTGGAATATTCGATACGTATGTTCGATAAAAGTGTACTCGGAAAAGTTTAAAAATACTAGAAGAGCTCCCCTGTGTCGCAGGTTCCAAAAATTTGGCTTTATTAATAATTTGGCTTTATTATTTACAGAATTTTTATATATAAAAAAACTCAGATATGTGAAACAAAGTATTGTAGTTTTAAGATTTGAAAATACCTTTCTGGATTGTTTTACTTTAGATTAAATTTTAACTTGAAGTTATTACTCTTTTAATAAATTTAAAAATTCATTAACAAAATTGCTTTTGCTATTTTATATTTGTTTCTCAAACCATAGTTTGTAAGCTCGCCAAGTATATAAATTTTAAAATGCCTTGATTAAAGGGTACGTGAAATAAAAAAAAATTGCACAAATAATGTGATAAGTGCGATACAGAAAAAGAAGCCCTTCTTTTCTAAATTTGGGTAGTAATCTGCTGAGTAATTAACCACAAGGTATATTTAAAAAAAATGCTACAAGAGAAAAACAACTTAAACATAGTTCCATTAAAAACTTCGGATATGACATTTTTAAAACAAAAAGTTTCACGCTGTATGAATTCATATAGTTTGTGATATCAGTTTTACCAAATTAAGCAAATATATTTTCTTCCTTGGAACTCGCTTGAATCAAATGTAAATATCTGAGCATAATAAGCTAACGTATATAATCTATGTAATAAGCACTACTAGATATTCAGATAAAGAAATAAAATATTTATTAATGATGTTGATAATAAAATTCTTGATTAACAAATTAATCAGTTCTTTCTCTAATTAGAGAAAATGAGGACCGTTTTTACTCTCCTCTTATCTTTGGCAATTATCTTCAACTCGATTGGTGAATATAATTGTATAATAATTCTATAATTTCAAGAAAATTTGTCAAGCTATAGGCTTACCGGAATTTCTATTTTCTTTTAAACTCTGTTTGAGTTTTTGAAAAAAAAACTATAAATTCAGAATTCATTGTTGAGGATCCAGAAAGTTTCTGTTAAAAAAATTAAAAACAAAAATCCATGACTACTCTGGAATTTTCAGTTAATCCAGTGTTCCTTTTTGCAGAGTTGAGTTCACAGTCAAGAAGTTCACCTAATAGCACCTCTATACCAGATTTTTCTCGAGGTGGACGTTCTTTTTCTCCCGACTTGGCCCTTTCTCTCGCCCTGCCTAATACGCAGGGTTCTCCAAGAAGGCCTGTTCCTTCTGTCGAGCCTTTTCTTCGTGCCAGGCACAGGTCTCCTCCTGCCAGAAGTTTTCCTTTACTACGCCTAGGTCGACTTAAAATTGAAGAACTCAGAACTGTTCGACTTATCCCCAACGTGAATCCGAATCGGCGATTCGAAATTCGGAGATACACTTTTCCTCGCGATGTACCAATTCAAGTGAGAGGAAAAAGTAATAAACTTGAGCCCATACCAATCGAAGAAGAAACTGTGTTAACAGCATCCAATGGAGACGTCTTTGCAATATTGGAGCAAAAAAATACGATTCTTCGTGGAATATATAGTTATGCTCAAAAACGGGCAAAAATAAACATGAACAGCGGCACTGTTCAAGAGTTGACTGAAGAAGAAATCGAGGAAACTCCCTCAGGCAAGCAACGTCCAATGTCAAAAAACTTTACAAAAATAATAGTAGAGGACGTTCTTTCTCAACATTAATTTATTTTGAAAAATGTAAAACTAAGATTTAATAAAAATCTGGTTAAATTCTAAACATAGAGTTTTCTTTTAATGGAATCAAAAAGTTTTAAATAAACAATGCCCTCATTTATTTCTATCAAAGAAGACGACTTTTTTTAAGTAGTCATACATTTTTTATTTAAAAGGACAAATTTCGTACGAAAGGTCGAGTTTAAGACCAGAAATAATTACTTCTTTACAAACTACTTGTATATTTTCGACAAAATAGTTACATTTTTAACCTAATAATTCAAGTTTCAACAAAACGATCAGGTTTTCAATCAAATGGTGTAACTCTAAACCTTAATAGATAAGTTATCAAACAAAAAAAAACATTTTCAGCCAAAAAATGCGTCCATCGACGCATCTCGCAAACGCTAACGATTACTTTAGATGCAATACTCTTATATTCCCAATTTGAAAAAAATATTCTTAAAAGCAAAATCAATAATTGGGTAAGAAATTAAAAAATAACATTGGCTGGGTATGGTAGGTCTTGAAAAGTTCATTAATTGCGAAAACAATGCGTCACGAAGACCCGAAAACATATATCACATACATTAGTAACGTATTCATAATATTTAAAAAATGTTCTTGACAACAAAAAATGTTCTTCATAAAAGCAAGATAAATAATATATTTATTAAATACATATCTATCGGTATTGCTGGATATCAAGAGGTTATAGGAGGTTCAAAGAATGTCATTCGACGAGTCTCCACGATTGCGAAAAAATATATGAGGTACAGTACTGTAGCATTTATAATATTAACAAAATCCTTAAAATATAAACAAAATACATCAGTTTTATTAAAACTTTATAAATAGAAATAAAAGAAATTTAAATAACACTAAAATTCAATTTAAAAACCCATTTAATGTCCAATAATCAAATTAATGTGTAGAATTCCTGAAAATAAAACCAAGCATCCAACGATCAAATTTGGACAACCATAAAATTTTCCTGTTGAAATTTGACCAAAAAACAAACAAAAAAACCATTTTTCCTCCTAAAAAAAAAGAAAAGAATTTTCCTCTTTGGACAAAAAGAAAAAAGAGGAAAACATGAGAAGGCAGAAAACCAAATCCCCTTCTTTCTCTTTTTCATTTTTCCGTCTTTTTTGTTTGTGTTATTATCAAATTAAAACACTTGTTAGTTTTGTTTTTTTAGCATTATGTTTTTTAATTAGATCAAAGTTGCATGTGGTCCTGAAGTCCTTTTTGAAGTCAAAAATTTCAACAATTAGAAATCAATTGGAGGCATGTTTACAACAAAATGAAATTATTGATTTTTTGAAACATCAGATTTTGCTTAATGAAAAATTTCTACACAATGGTAATAAACATAAAAACAAACATTCTATTTTTATCAATCAACAGACTAATATTCAAGAGGAAAATTTAAATTCGCATAAAATTTTTGCAGAAGAAGATAAAGATTCTTGGTTTTTTTATTTGACAGATATTTAAATTCCCAATTCAGTCACAGATATTCTCAGATTAGGTAGAGGTTTAAATAATCGTATCATAAAAAGTAAATCGAAACAAATAATGGAAATAGTCAAAGATGCCGAATCAAGTATAAACAAAATTCTGATATAAGATCAACAGGATTTTCGAAACAAGGTGTTACACTTTTCAAAGAGGTTTGTGGATAAAAATTGTTTGCACATTAGTAATATTCATCGTCAGATTTCTAAAGGTTTGCTGATAGCTGAAAATTTTCTTAAAAGCAAATAGATGACTTAATATTAGAATACATACTCGATTATGTCAAAAATAAGGTAATGAAGCGATATTTTTGATTATGAACTCAACTTTTATCAATTTAATGGATTTTTTTATAAGCAAATGTTTGATTCTTCCATTGGTTCAGTCATTTCTACGATTTTGGCACAAAATCTTATAGAGGATTTGGAGGTTTTTGCTTTTAGGAAATTAGATTTTGCCTTTTCGTTTCATTTCAAAAAGGAAATTAGAATGTTGTTAGGAATATTCTTTTTCTATATCATTACCCACCAAAGTTAATTGAGAAAAATAAGTAGAATTCAACTAATCAAAAGCAGGCAAAGAAATGCTTTATCTGCAGATAATCAGAGAGAATTGAGAGTATAGTTCCTTTAATACTTTTGCTCTTCCATTTTTTTGTCAAATTTTGAAAACTATATATTTACGGTAAAAAAGTGTTTAAATTATATTTTTTTCCGTATACCATTCAAAATGGATCTAATAGTAACTTTTTGCAATGATCCTTTGGGTATTTTTGATATAATCATTTTGTTTTTAATTTTTTTAATTTTTATTTTTGTTTACCTCGGTAAGAGTGCTGTATGGTGTCGAAACATTGCTTTTCATTTTCTACCAATTTTTGTTGTTGTGATTTGATAATTATAAATATAAAAAAGACGAAAGAAAGGAAAAAAGAGAAGAAAGTGGATTATGTTGGTTGCTTTTTCATTTTTCTTTCCTCTTTTTTGCAATTTACTTTTTTATTTATTTTTTTGTCCAAGGAAGAAAATTATTTTCTTTTCTAATTTTAAAAGGAACATTTGATGGTGGTTTCCAAATTTGGTCGTTGGATTATTGGTTTTTATTGGGTTTTTTTTCTTTGATTTTATTATTAGACCTCAGATAAGATTTTAAAATTTATTTGAATCTTATTTAAATTTGTTCAATTTTAGTATTGTTTATTATGAAACACAAAAAAGTTGTTCTCAGATGTACAAGGTAAACATTTATTTTTGAAATTTCTAAACTCAAAATAAACTTATTCTAACTGGCAGATGTAGCTCAAAATCCTATGAGACAATATAAATTGCTTTTGAGAAGCTTGATAATAGTTTTATAGAAAAAATGAAAAAAAGAATAGGATCAGTGTAATTTTTTTAAAACAATACGGGGTGTTTATGCTACCTTGGAAATATGGAATTGTCAGGGAATTTATTTATACCTAGAAAAACCTTAAAATATCTTGGAATTTTTTTCTAAAGCCAGGGTATTTTTCGGGAGGATGTTTCATTGTTTTTTTTTTTAAATTGAAATATAAAATCGAAGAACAATTATTCATAATTTGTACAAAAAACCTTATACTACTGCATCGTAATATTTGGTTGAAAATTCGCTTTCTTTTTGTTAAAAAATAACTTTTAACTAAAAATGTAACAATTCTATTTTTTGTTCGAAACTTTTTTTTTCAAATTAAAATTTTTTTGTGAAAGTTTCTTATAGATAGGTAGAAGACTGGCAAATCATCCAAACAAAATTTTAAATTTCAACGAAAATAAGAAAAGTTATATACTTTTGAAAAATTTGATAATGTTCAGAAAAATGAAAACAATATTTTTCGTAAAGATTAGAAAATTTAATTTAAATTTAGCACTAGATATTGAATATATTCAGAAACTACGTCAGTTGAATTTTTCGATTGGACAAAAATTCAAAAATTTCAAGTTCTTTCAAAATTTGAATAAAAATTTTTTTATGAATTTTACAATTTTTTTTTTTCAAATTTTCTGGTGCGCGTCAAAAAGACTTGCAAATTTACCTCATGACATTTTTATATTCGATAAAACTTCAAAAAATTATATGTTTTTCAACATTTTAAAAATTTTTTAAAAAAGGAAAAATTTTTTTTAATAGGTTAAGAAATATCAATCTAAATTAATCTATTTCAGTTAAAGATTCATAGGTTTTGATGAAAATTCATCACTTTAGTTAATTTTTTTTTAATTCAGGTGTTTTTTAAATGAAACTTAAATTATTCCATTTTTGGTTGAAAACTGATCTCTTTTAGTAGAAAATGGGTCTTTATAGTTAAATAATAAATTATTTGGTTGAAAATCTACGTACTTTTTTGTGAAGATTTATCTCTTTTGCTATAAATAATTATTTCTGGATAAAAATAAGATTTTTTTAAAATTCTACTATTCTGTTTGAAGATACATCATTTTATTTAATTATACAGCAGTTTGTAAATCGTGTTAATTTTTTTAATGAAAATTGCACTATTCTATTTTTTATTGGAACTTGATATTCTTTTTTTTTCAAAATTCATTTATTTTGTTAAAAAATCGTCTTGTTTGGTAGAAAATTACCCAGCGTGTTTAAAAATTCACTTTTTTACTTGAAAAAATTATTATTACAATTAAATATTCATTATTTTAGTTAAAAATTGATCTTTTTGAGTGGAAATAAAAATATATGTCTTACAATTAAGATCTCTAGATAAAAATTCATATTTTTGTTTCTAAAATTTTCTATTTCTATAATATTTATAATTATTAGACCTAATATTATTAAAATAATGCATCTTTAATAAAAAAAAAATTAACCTAATAACTGAATTTCCAACCAAAAAGGTAAGTTTTCTAAAAAAAAATGAATTTTGAACCAAACATAAAATTGTTAAATTTTCAGTTAAAACAAAAAATTTTCAAGTAACCAATTTTTAAGCAAAAGAAATTAATTTTGAACCAAAAAAATTAATTTTATGCCAAAAAGGATTAATTTTAATCAAAATAAATTAATTTTTAATCAAAAAAGTGAATAAGTCACCAAAAAGTCACCTTTTTGTGCTAAATTTCATCATGAACAAAAATGTCACATTTTTCTTACTCTTGAGCTTTGAAAATAAAATTTGGATATAAGAAAGACATATATTAATAGGATGGTGACAGATTAATACATACGCAAGCGGAGTCATATGTTGTCAATAATTAAATAATCTGCGAATTAAAAATAATTATAAGTAAAAACAAATCGGGTAATTAGTGCGCGCCTAGCACGTACAATGTTAACATTCGTAAAAATCGAAGTAAACTAAAAAAAAATGAAAGTATTCCACATTAAAAAAATCTGCCCACTGCGCAAGTAAATTCTTATTGAGTGTTGCGTAATTAATGTGAATACCCTTTTATTAAAGCTCCCTCGGTTTTATTGAACAAATTCTTATCACGATCTTTTTTTGGTACACAATTTTTGTCTTTTCATATTTTTTCGTATCTTTCGATTTTTTTTTTAATTCAAAAAGTTGCTACAATAAACTTGTAGCACTTTCAAAAATGGAAGCGTTTCTTCTCTTGTCTTCTTTTGTATCGTGCAGTGTTTAAATTGAAATTTTCATTTTTGTTTATTGTTTTGAATTTAAAAAATGCTGTTATCAAAAAAAAGTCATGAGGATGAATTGTTTGAATTTTCGAGTAATGTGATAAGCCTTACATAAAATTTTGAAATATTGAAAAAATCTTCCTCGACAAGTGTGCCAAACCCTCCACGTTTTCAATGAAACAAGAATGAAAAAAACTAAAAACTCTTTAAATAGAGTAGAATCAAGTGAATGCAACGGGAATTTTCAAAAATTATTTTAACAATGATTTGAAAGAATACAATTTTTCAAAAATCTCTGTTAAAATATTAGAAGTTCAACATGTTTTTGTGAAGTTTGGTCTAAGGGGGATTATGTAATTGCTGACTTACGATTTGATTTTACAGTTCAAAAGTTTTTAATGAAGGATCTAATATGGCAACCAAAAAATTAAAAAACTGCAAATATTCTGCGAATATGCATGAAAAGTAAATCTCAGAGATTTTTTAGAGTGCTGACTTTAAATATATTTTTAAATGAAAATTAAAAATCATAAAAGGGATAGGAAGCCTATATTTATTATGATAACAGATTATGTAAATTATGATATCAGTTCTGACAAATTTCGTAATCACATTTATTTTTTCCATTAAACAAACTGTAACTAAATGTAAATATCTAATTAGAACAAGCTTGATGTCTATTATCCATGAGATAACAAAAATGTGGTCTACTTTATAATTTAATGAGACACTAGAGTATTGATCAGTTACAGGGTTAATCAGATTCATCATTAACATATTAATTAGTTTTTTCTCGAATCAGAAAATATGAAGCTTGCTTTCATTATCGTCTCATCCTTGGGAATTGTCCTTAATTCAATTGGTGAATACAACAATATAATATATCTATGATTTTAAGTACATTTTTGAAACTATAGAAAAATCAGGATTCGTGCGATTTAATTTACATTCTATCCCAATTCACATTTTCTTTAAAATTTATTTTGATTCCTCAGAAGTAAGAACGAATTTAATTTGCATTTATTCTGGGGAAATTCAGAAAGAGTGTTACACGTGTACATTAGGTTGACCTTGAAACTCGTGATTACATTTTATTTCAAAATAATTTTTTTCCCATTGAAAAGGTTAGGATAATTGGTGTCCACACTGTGTGTTCTAAAAAAATTCGAATTAGGATGAAATTGAAACACGTGTTTATATTTTTTTCATAAATCTTGTGCTCCTAGGAGCTGAAGTTCAACATTAAACATTGATATTGTTTTTCAACACAATTTTCATTCTCGATGCAAGAATTTCCTTTACAGCTGTTAGCAAGATTTTTTTCACGAAATTTAGGTCTCTTCCGTTAAAAAATATAGATACTAAAATCTTTTGCTCACCTTTTATGGGCCCGCAATTTTGGAAATTTCGAAAAAATTTTTTTAATCGACACGCCGTTTCTCAAGTTTAAAAGGAGGTTACATCCTACGGTTTATAGAAGCATTCAAATTAAACTGAGAAACTTATATGGATTTTTAGTTTGTTTACGTTTTTCTCCGTGTTAATCACTTTATCAAAAAAGAATTTGAATTCTTTCGTACAATTACTTGTCCAATTTTTTTTAATTCAAGTATGAAATATCGCTTTTTTAAAGCAATGCTTTTAATTTTATTATTAAAATTGTTCAAACAGATTCAAGCAAGCCCGAAGAAATTCCCGGATTTCAAGAAAAATTTACATCTTGTTTTACCAATTTAATTATATGTTTCTTCTTGCAGAGTTGAGTGCGACGTTCGACTGTTTACCCAATGGCGCCCCTATTCCTAATGCTTCTCGTGCCAGGCTTTCCCAATCTCATGGAATGTCTCCTCCTCCTGCCAGACTTCATTCGCCAGACAGGTCGTCTCCTCACGCCGAGTCTTCTCTTCGTGTCAGATCCAGGTCTCCTCCTGCCACTCCTGGTTCTTCGCGCGCACGTGGGATTACACTTCAAGAAATTAGGTCTATTCGGCTTGTTCCCCACGCGAATCAGAACCAGCGATTCGAAGTTCGAAGATTCACTTTTCCTCGCGATGCACCAATTCAAGTGAAAGGAAAACATAATGTCCTTGCGTCCATGCCAACCGAAGAACAAACTGTATTATCAGCGTCCAATGGTGATATTTTTGCAACATTCGAGAGAAGGAATACACATCTTCGTGGGATATATACTGGTGCATATCAAAGAGCAAAGATAAATATGTACACCGGCGAGGTAAAAGATATGACCGTCAAAGAAATCGAGGAAACTCCCTTAGGCAAAAATTGCCCAATCTCTGTATATTTTAAAAAAATAACAGTAAATGACTTTCGTGCATAAGATTAATTTATTCCTTTTAATATAAAAAACGAAAATAGCATATTGTGGAGGAAACTCGGACACTTTTCAAACAAGTTTTAAATTATAATTTTAAAAGTACATATTATCAAACATGGTGGCCTCATACTTACATTTTTTGAATTCCCTATTATTCTTTTGACAAGTGATATTCAAACATAAGCATATTCTTGTACAAATCTTTTTAAATTAAGATTGAAAACTTTCACCGCTGTAATTTTGTGATTGTGAATTCTCTTTTGCTAAAATAACTTAGCTCAAGGTTTTGAGCGCATCCACGGTGCGCGACTGATGACTCTCGCACTCCGCGCTCGGTCTTTGCATTTCTCCCGCATTCGTCCAAAGAACTTTTAAAATCAAAGGTCAACGGATCGACAACTGTAATTTTGTGATTGTGAACTCTTTTTTTTTAAGGACTTTAATTTAATTTTTTAATGTTTGATCTTATTTTGTACGATTGAAAGAAAATCTAATCGTCCTATCTAAAAATGATTAATAATAAATTTATAGATATTTTTAGGCGAACAACTTTTGTCTGCTAATTTTAGTTCGTACCTTGTGTCATTTAAAAAAAAAATTAATATCTTTATTTTGAATGTTAGTTTTTACGACTAAAGCAAAAACTACGTGTCCTAACGAAAAATGATTCATAAAAAATTTGCAGATCTTTCCAGGACGCGCAATTTTAGCTTATTAATTTTTTTGTATCTTGCATAGTTTGACCAAAAAATTGAATTTTTGGATTTTTCATTATTTTTGGTACGATCAAATTTTAAATTTGCAACTTTTCGACCAAATTAAGAAAGTTGTTATGATAATCTTGCAGGGCTTTCAAAAATCAACGTTTTTTTTCTTGACTTTTTCCCACATCCTGCGTTGTTTGGTTCACAATGTTCATTGTAGTTCCTTATTTTTTTATTTTTAAAATGCTCTAACTCTGATCATTTTCTTTTTCTAGAATTAAGTCATAAACATAAATTGTTTGAGTTTGTGAGTACTATGAATTACCGTACATAGAATTTTGAAATCTTGCAAAAATGTGGTTCCAAGAATTTTGAAAATGCGCTCACTTTTTTAACTTTAATTCAAAACAGCTCGTTTACGTAATTGTTCTTTCTTTTTAGGCCATAAAAAAGTGTGCCGAAGCAAAATCCAATCTGATCAATGTTTCGAAAGTTATCGTCCCCAAAGAATACAGACTACAGACAGACAAACACCTTCGTAAAAATCGTTTTTTCTGACTTAAGGGGTCTCAAAGCGTGAAGATTTGATGAAAACCGACAGAGTGAAATTTTATATAAAACCAATACCTTCTAGTTAGGACGAAACTATGAAAAACACACAATTCAACTTTTACCACAAACGAAATATTTCAACTTTTACCGAAAAGTTTAATTTTCCAAGTATTAAGATAATTTCTCAACCGAAAAAGAAACTTCTTTTTAAAAAAAAAATAATTTTCTACCAGAAAAGATGACTTGTCAACAAAGTAAATAAATGTTTAAACTAACTGGTCCATGAACCACTGTCAGCTGCGAAATATTGTTAAGGATCCAAACATCAATTGGTATATTTCAAATTAATAAACTTTTAAAACTAAGCTAATATTGATATTGCATAAAAATACTTTGCTGTATATTAAATTAAGAATTGTGATAAATTAAGTATTATAAAAATATATACCTGAAAAAGCCTTCTACATAAAAAGTAGATTTTTTCCGAATAATCGAAACACGTAGATGTTCATGATGTCACAAAAAAAATAGAATTATTAATTCTCATTTATAATGATACATATTATAAATAAATGATTAAATTAAGGCCGTGTATATTGGACTAATCATACTGAATTTCGAAACGAGATCTTTTTTAAAATTATACGGGTTTTAATTGAAAAAATCTTTTTTTGACTTGTTTGAAAATAGTTAAAAAACGGCGATCATAAAATTCTATTGGTCTTTTTATTACTTTTAGATTATTCGACATAAGATGTTTAAAAATTATTTAGAAAGGACCCCGCACTAAATGTATGGGAAAATGCCTTTGGGTGGATTTAGCTGAAACTTTGTAATTTTTAAGGTTATAAGTGCCGGATAAAATATCCGTGAAAAAAATCCAAAAAAATGGACAGTTTTAGCGCTATGCGGCGCTAAGTGCTCAAGATCAGTGAATAAAACGAATTACAAAAGATTCTGTTACGGAAGCGATGTCAACATAGAAATCACGGTTCAGATCGTGGTCTTTCATATTTTCGCCTACTCCGTTGACTCATATAGCGCGCTTCTCAAAATGATCAAACGCTAAGCGCTCAAGATTTTAACTCGACTAATTAATCAGTTCTTTAAAGGCAGAAATGGTACCCAAAGTAACATCAGTAACTAGTGCGCACAAAAGTGGGACAATGGTCGTGGGTGCTAAATCGTAGGCTTTGGACCCACTCCTTCGGCTTGCGGGTTCGACTCCCGCCTCGCACTCTGGAAGAGTCTCGGTGGCCCATGCGGTGAACACTAGCCTAGCAAGGGAGTTGTTCATCTCCGGAGAGTCGTGGAGCCGGTACCTCTAGAGAAAAAGGTTTTCTCTAAGTACCTAAGGCTGTTGCTCTTGGTGGTTCGGAACCCACCTTAAACTGTAGGTCCCCCTTCCACCACCAAGTAAGTGTGTGGAGGGTGTGTAAAGGAATAGAGAAGGTGTAAGAAAAATGTAATCTCTTAGGGGGACACATTAGAAGCTTCCACTACTAACTAGTGCGCACATTTCGATAATAACAGTGTACCCTTCGCAAGAGGGCCGAACGCTAAGCACCCATGATCAGCGAATAGAACCAATCCCAGTAGCTTTTGCGAAATATTAAACTATTTCTAGCTCTTTACGTGTTGCTGGTGACGTGCTTAACCCAGGAACCATAAAACGCTTGCAATATCTGCGCAAGTGCCAAAAGTTCTGGCCCCTGACTTACATGTGCAGTAATAACCGAGAAGCGTTTCGTTATTGTCTGGTCCTATGTCATCGATCTCATTGAACGCTATCCACAGCTGGTACCTTGTCGCATTTTGGAAACGAGAAAATACTCGTACTCTGACCAAACCAGGTTCATTAAGTCGCGTATCTACTTGAAACTCCTTATCTTCTTCTCGTTGCAGCTTCTCTTGAACGTAAGATGGGGCAAGTTCTGCTTGATACACGCCAATTTTTATGTCGCGTATTTCTTCCCATGTAAGGCGAGGAAATTGTGGTACTTGAAGTTCATGCAGGAGATTCCAATTTTCATTTCCGTAGCGCATATTGTCCACTTCTACGCGCGTTTGCACAATATTTGGCTCATGACCTCTCGCTATATATTCTCTTGCAAGCTCTGCTGTAGCGCCTAGCATCTCGATAACAGGATGGTATCGATTAATTATGGCACCAGAAATACGAAAGAAGTCACTTAGATTGTGTACATGAGCCATCCGAATGGTTTTCTCGAAGAACTTGAAAATAGACTTTATGTGGCCGTTTCTGGATTCCACTATTCATCTAGGTTTCGTTATTAGCCGAGCTTCGTGTGCTTCTTCCGTTACCAATTGACTCTATCCTAGTTGGAGAAATGGTGGTATCTTGGACACAGTTCCTAAGCGTTCTAAAAGTGGTTGGGCATCTCTTTCAAATTCGTTAATTAGCATTTGTGCGTCATTGTTTCGCGAGTCAGAAAAATATGGTCCTTGTATTTCAAGTATGTATCCGTCTGGAGCAACAATGAGAGCAAGTTTTACCAAGTGACGTCCTTTATGTTTGCAGAATGACTGTCGAAGTAAGCGAAAGTTACTGCCCTTCTGCATGTAAGCATAAGTTCCATCGGTGATAGCAATAGCTCTGGGAATTTCTGGTTGTGGATTATAAAGTTCATTCGCGAATGATGTCACGCGTCTTTCGATGAATTCCTCTCTGCTTATCGCATTAAATCCAATGTTACCAGGCACAAATCGCTGTATTAAAGACTCTCTTACAGTAGAAATGGCCATGCTTGTAGCTTGCCGGCTCGAATAATGAAAAATCACTTTCAGAAATTCATCAGAAAGACCTTGACGCATTTTTCAAAGGAAAATCAGCAGATCTTTTTTCTTCACGTATCTGGCACCATGTCCATGTAACTGCGGAATATGATCACAAAACGCATACAATTCTCTAAATTGTACCTTTGTTACAGGAGCAATAGCTTCAAACTCTTCATCAGTGAAACTATCCTCATTATTAAACGCCGCGGCTGCATGAACATTTGCTTCGTTAAAAAGTTGCTGCAAAAACAGAAGTAACTGCTGTCCCGGAATCCTATACGGTCTATTAATCGCTTGTAGTCCAGGAAGCAAGGGGCCTAAGATGAAACCATGTGCATCCAAATGATTTAAGCATGCTCTTGTTTCTTCTGGAATGAAAATGTCCATGACAATAAAAGCGTTAACTCTACACTCAATTGAAATCCTTGGAGTATTAACATCAGCATTACAGAACATGCACGTCTGCCTGTTTGTGTAAGAACATTCAGTCTTAAACAGCCTGGGTCACGTTGGAGCTCCTCTATCTCATTGCGAATCGATTGATTGCAATTGAGACATAACCCACTCTCATCGGCGACTTCAAGTAGTGGTCTTCGAAGTTGAAGGCGTCTAAAAATTGCAATGTTTTGCGTATCAGGATTATTATTTCCATCAATTCGAGCCATTTGTCCTGGTTGATAGACTCTATCGCACACATAGCAATTAACTCGAACTCTGAATGCCATTTTTTAAA
>NC_046665.1:131673384-131708962 GCF_010883055.1 Belonocnema kinseyi
ATAGCAATTAACTCGAACTCTGAATGCCATTTTTTAAACCATAAGAGAAACAAGCTCTTATGGTCTTGAAAGGCAGAGGAATGTATTAACAAAACGAAAGAAAAATTCAGAAACAACAAAATAAAACAAATAAATACAAGAAACTAAACACAAAAAGGGAATAAGAAATACAATATAATTAATACAGAAGGGAACAGATAGGAATTTTTTCCCCTAAGCTTACCAATAAAATTACTATCCGCTCTCGAGACCTTTCACAAAAGAAGTGACAAGCATACCATCTTCAATGGAAATAATAAGTGAATGCTCTTTAATATATATATGTTTATTATAATAATAAGTGAATGTCCAGGTTTCAACTTTTTTTAAGTCATTAGGCCTACTTTCAGTTCGTCGCTCATTCTGAAGTCATTCGCTTTTTGCTTCAAAAAGTGACAGTCGTTCATCATGCAGCATTGACTCATTATTTCCATCGACGACGGTATGTTTGTCATTTCTTTCGTGAAACGCCTTTCAAAAAGTGATTTCTTAGTCAAATTCAAATCTTCTGCGGTTAGCGTTTGCCCGTTCTGAGAAGCGCGCTATATGAGTCAACGGTGTTGACTCATATTGTCATTGGTTTGGCTAAACACGTTCGGCACTCTGGCGAAGGGTAGAATGTTATTATCGGTATGTGCGTACTAGTTTCAAATATTACTTTGGATACCATTTCTGTCTTTAAAAAAGTAATTACTTAGATAAGTTCAAATCTTGGGCGCTTAGCGTTTGATCGTTTCGAGAAGCGCGCAATATAACTCATTGGTTTGGCTAAACATATTACTGACTACTTTCTGATGCGTGGTTCTTATAGTGACATCGCTATTATCGCTAAAGTTACTAGGATTGGTTTTATTCGCTGACCTTGAGCGCTTAGCGTTCAACCCTCTTGCGAAGAGTAGAATGTTATTATCGGTGTATGCGCACAAGTCACTAATGTTACTTTGGGTACCATTTCTGCCTTTAAAGAAGTGATTAATTAGTCAAGTTGAAATCGTGGGCGCTTAGCGTTTGACCGTTTTGAGAAGCGCGCTATAGGAATCAACGATGTAGGCGAAAATATGACAGACCACAATATGAACCGTGATTTCTATGTTGACATCGCTTTTGTAACAAAATCTGTTGTAATTCGTTTTCTTCACTGATCATGAGCGCTCAGCGCCGCATAGCGCTAAAACTGTCCATTTTTCTTACGGATATTTCATCCGGCACTTATAACCTTAAAAATTACAAAGTTTCAGCTAAATCCACCGAAAGCCATTTTCCCATACATTTATTGCGGGGTCCTTTATGAACTTGTAAAAAAGTTCGTAATATCTACTAAAGTCGTAAGAAAGTCAATTTTTTTAATTATTTTTGAACTTTTAGATAAAACTGAGTGCACAATAAAATTATATACCAATAAAAAATATAGGATTGGCTCTACTTTTTCTAATCCTACCAAATTATCGCAAAAAACATACAATTCAGAAACGTGCAACATTTCTAAGATAATTCATAAAATTCAGAAAGATTTTGCATATTTCAGAAATATCAAACATTAATTTTAAGAAAAAGTTATTTTTCAAGTAAGTATATATGTATACTTTTAATAAAAAATTATAAATGGGATACACAACGTGTATTTTTTAAGAATTCATATCTTATTTACAATGCTTCAAATAGGTGTTTGTAGTAGACAATATATAAATTGTCCTTGTAAATGACTTGTTAACGATTATATACATTGTGATATCAGTGTCTGTATATGAGATAACAAATATAAAATATTCTACATAAATGAAAGACTAGAATATTCTTCAGAGCGATTGTTAATAAAATTCTTTGTTATTACATTAATTATATTTGCCTCTAATTAGTGAATATGAGGATTTTTTCTACTCTCGTCCTGTTTTTGGCCGTTATTTTGAATTCTATTGGTGAATATAATATTTTTATAACTTTGCATATGTTTTCTAAAGCTATTCTAAATTCGAACATGTGCAATTGAACCTCCTTTCTTTCTCAACTCATATTTTCTTTAAAATGTTATTAGAGTTATTCGCGAAAAAGTACCAATTTAATCTGGATTTTCTTCGTAGGAATCCAGAAAACATGTTTAAAAAAATAGAATTCGAAAGGTGCCCCTATTAAGATGAAAGTCGTTCCATATGTGCACGTGAAATACGTGCTACATGAAATACGTGCTACATGAAATACGTGCTACGTGAAATATGTGCACGTAGCTTCGACAAATAAGTTTTCTTATCGTGTGTAGTTTGAGCCTTTCCTTGAAAATTAGAGAAATTACTAACTTTTTTTGTAATTTGACCAGCCGCCATTTCGTATTATTTCAAAATTTATCGTTTATAATAATAAAATAATTAATAAAATTTGTACTTTAGTTTGCAATATCTGAAGATACCCTGTTAATTTTCCATTCTTTGTTGCAGAGTTGAGTAAACAGTTTGACCATTTACCTAATAATGCCCCCATTGCAGAATCTTCTCATGGCAGACCCTCCAAATCTCCGGAAAAGTATATTTCTCTTGACAGACCCGATCTTCTTAGTTCTTCGGTCAGGTATTCTCATAGTTCTCTAGTCAGGTCTTCTCCTCTTGGCGAGTCGTCTCTTCGTGTCAGATCCAGGTCTCCTCATGCCATGCGTCACCCTTTAAACCTACGTAAGCTCACAGCTAAAGAACTACCATCTGTTCGACTTATTCCCCACACGAATCCGGACCGCCATTTCGAAATTCGAAGGTACACTTTTCCTAACGATACACCAGTCCAAGTCAGAGGAAGATATAACGTCCTTCAGCCCATACCAACCGGAGAACATTCTGTATTATCAACGTCAAATGGTGAAGTATTTGCAATAGTAGAGCGAAAGAATACAACTCTTCGTGGAATATATATAATGATGCATGGCATTCAAAAACGGGCCAAAATAAACATGCACAACGGCAAAATTGAAGACATGAATGTGGATGAAATCGACGAATCTCCCTTAAGCAGAGATCGCCCAATCTCAGAAAATTTCCAAGCAATAACCGTAGATGATTTATGTCCACAACACTGATTTTATTTTTAAAAAATGTATACGTAAAATATAGTATTGTTTGTGATCTAAAGTAGAATCAAAATGTTACAACTAACTGGTAGTAAAGGAACCGCTTTATATAATTTTTCTTGAAAACTCATATATGCAAATACCAGCATTTTAAACTTTTAATCATTTTAACAATGAATCTGTTATAAATGGAATAAAACTATTAAAAATATAATGTTTCAATTTGTTTGTTTATTTCAACAAAAAGGATTATCTATATACCATAAAAGGTGAATTTTTATTCCAAAAGGACCAATCTTTTGAACAACAAGTTACATTTTTGACCAAAAAATATTCCTTTTTAACAAAATAGTCTAATTTTGAACCAGATTGTTAACTTTTTAATCATAAAATCTGAATTTTTAACTAACTGATCTAATTTTCAAACGAAAAGATTGATCTTCAAGCAAGTAATGGAACTTTTTGGAAAAGGGTTGGATTTTTGAAAAAAAATTAAGTTTCAATAAAAAAGAAAACATTTTCTGTTCAAATAAATGAATGTATAACAAAACAGTTGAGTTTTTAAACAAAAAATATTAATTTTTAACAAAGCACTTGCAGACATGAAAAAAAATTCTACAAAACAGTTGAATTTTTAATCAAATACGTGCCTGAATTTTGGTTCTCCAAAAACAAATTTAAAAAAAAATCGAAATTTAAAAGAAAGGGATTAAAGTTCAACCAAAATCAGTTGAATCATGAATCCAAAAACAAAACAATGAATTTTTATTAGAGTAGTTCTGCTGCGGCAAATATGAGTTTTTACCTAAGAAGATAATTTTCAACCAAAGAAGCAAAAATTTCAAACCAAGAAGATTCCTTTTCTACAAAAAAAATCGATTTTTATCAAAAAATATGAAAGCTACATTTGCAGTTTAAAAAAATAAGAAATAATAATTTATTGCAGAATGGTTCAATTTATAAAAAAAGATATACTTTTAAACAAATCGTTCAATTTTTTAATTTTAAGAGATCAGTTAACAAAATAGTTAAATTTTCAACCATAGATTAATTTCCCCCTAAAAAGATCGATCTTTCACGAAAAAATGATTGCTACACACATTAAAAAAAATATTTTAATTTTAAATAAAAAACAGTAAAATGCAACCAAATATACGAATGTTAAATAAAATAGTAGAATCCTCATCTAAGAAAGAGTTTATGTAATTCTTAAGTTGAAGCAACTCAAAAATAAAAAATAGAGATAAAAGGAAAATAAATAAAGAAAAAGATTATTATAATAGGGTGGCTGCAAAACTCCGCTTTCGAAACTCTTTTACCATTCCCTGACCAATTTTTTATTTTCCCTGACCATTAATATTTAAAGACCAGAATCTTAATTGTGGAAGATTTTAAACATATAATATTTTACAAACATAATAAAATAAATAATAATTTAAATAGCAATATTTCAAGCTATTTAATGTGCAATTTATCATTAGAAATTATAAAAAAATGTGCCAATTGAACTATTTTTCCTATAAAAAGTTACTTTCTGTATTAAAACTTCTTCGAAGTAAGCTAATTTTCATATTTTATTTAAAAATCTCGTTATAATCAAATTGATAACTGTGATCAATAAATTATCAAACGAATGTGAAAACTAAGACCGTTTTTAGATAAAAATATGATTTTTTTTTCTTGTAATTTTAAAATACGTGAATATTAATGTTTTAGCATTTAGGCCAAGATATGCTAAATAAGATATGTTAAATTTTTATCCAAGTCTTTATAAATATATTGATTAGCTTTTCCTCTATTTAGAAAAGATGACAATCGTTTCTACCCTGGTCTTATCTCTGGCGATTATCTTCAGTTTTATTGGTGAATATAATAATATAACATGTCCCTAATTTTATATATATTTTTTAAGCTATAGGCTTATCAGAATGCAGGGTGGCCGATTTAATCAAATAAAAAAATTCCCGGTTCTTTTCCGGTTCGAAAGCATTTTTTACGGAAGAGGAAATTTAAAAAGTCGATCACTGAATCTAAAATTTGTTCCACTCGAAGTAATAAAAACTGGACTTCAAATGGAAGCAATAAAAGTGAAAATTCCTCGTTTAAATTCGAAATTTGTATTCTTTTTGAAAAATTACCTGTATGAATTTATAATTCAATTTTTTTTCGAAAATACCTTTTTTCAACGCAGAATAAGAATATTATTTGGAAAAATTAATTTTCCGTTGATAATTATTATTCTCGTGGATAAATTCCGATTTCAGCTCAGAATGGGTTGAAAATTGAACATTTCCGGTTTGAAATCATAAATTTGAATTCTTTAAACAAATTTTTCATTTCAACTTAGGAATAAAGTTACTTTTGAAATAATTACTGTTCAAATAAAGGATTGTAGTTTTTTTCGAAAATTCGCCTTTTTAATTAAGAATTATAATTTCTTAGTAAAATTCCCCGCTGCAATTCATAACTTTAATTTTGTTTGAAAATGCCTCGTAAATTACAGTTCCAGCTCAAAATTGCTTAAAAATTGAAAATTCCTTGTTCAATTCCGGAGTTTTAATTCTTTTAGAAAATTCTCCGTTTGAACTAAGAATTATAATTTTGCTGTCAAATTCCCTGTTCCAATTCATAATTTTAATTTTCCTTGTTCTAAGATAAATTATAATTCTTTTGGATAAATACAAGTTTCAACCCGGAACTGATTAACATTTAAACATTCCCTGCTTCAACTTAAAATTAGAATTCTTTGGAAAAAGTTTGTTCCAATTAAGATTTTTTTTTGTAATGTACAAAAATACAATGCACATTGTTAAACATTGTTTTTTATTCAAAAATACATTTGTTCAATTATTGTTATTTTAAATTCTAACAATAATTTTTAGAAACTTTAAGCATTAAAAAAGTTTTTTCTTTGGTTTAAGTATTTTATTATTCTATAAAAAAAAATATTTTTTAACAAAGCAATTATAAAAGTCGAATTGAAGAATTCACAAAAAATAAAATAAATAAAATTCCAGCCAATAAGATATTACCGAATTTGAAAAATCCCTAAAGAAAATGGCTGAATTATAAAATATCCGAACTAGAAAATTCATGAATTTAAACAATTTTAAAAATTGTTTATTAAATATTATTAATTTATTGAAAATACAATAATCGAATATATATTTCTGTATGATAAATTTTTTTCGAAAATGTGCATAGTATTTGAAAAAAATATTGAAAAGTTCTGAAAAATCGAATTTTTTATTAATAAAAAAATAATAAAAATAAATTTTGATATAAATCTTTGTTGAATTGAATCCTGCAAAGTTTGTTTCAAAAATGTTCTTATGTAGCTACGAAGAAAATCTAGGAAGAACATTTTTTTTCTTTTAAAGCACACGTGTTTTTTAATGTATTTTTAAATACAATTTTTATAAATAAAACAATTATAATTGCAACATTCAAAGTTTAAATTTGTCACTCTGAAATTGTGACAATTCTTTTTCAAATTGTTTACTATTGAAAATTGTTTTTTTTTAATTTCCAAACTAAATTGATTGAAAATGGAATATTTTATACTGAAATAATACTTCAAAAACATTTTGAAATTGAATAAAGGCGTTCATTTAAGAAGCCATTAATTCGAACGTTTACACTTGTGTCACTACTAAGGCTTTCGAATTAAATTAGTTGAAATTTTAACGTTAAAATATGTAAATTATATCATTTTGAACAGATCTAGAATCATCTTGTAGAATCAATCACTGTTAAATATTTAATACTCGAACTGCAGTTCAATTTTTAAATTTACTTTCTTTTCCCGATTTGTCCCGATCGCGAGTATAGCTCAATATTTAGAACAACTTTCATTTTTTTGAAATAGTAATTTTTCGGTTCTAATTTACGGGACAATCATTTTATTCTTGGAAAGATTTTTACAAATCTTTTTGATAATTTTTTCATTCTCATCCAAAATAAAAAGGTATTAGATTTTTTATGAAAAATGAATTTTTCGGATTTTATCAAATGTCGACGTTTTAAGGACCCTTGAGTCAGAAAAACAAGTTTTTCGTCGGGGTCTGTTTGTCTGTCCGGCGTCGTCGTTGTTGCCTGTATACCGAATAACTTTCGAAAGACTGGTCGGATTGAATTGGACTTTGACAACTTTTTTTGGTAAAATCAAACTCACCAAAGTTAAAGGATTTTCAAAATCCAAAAAACCAAACGAAAATGGACATTTGAAGCAAAAAAAGCTTCAAATGGAAAAAATTGAAGAGCCGAAGAACGCTACTTTTTCAAGACTCCATGATTTTTTTTATTACGTTCTCATCCATAATGAGAAGAGTTTTATGCGAAAAATGACTTTCACGAATTTCGACGTTTTGAGGCTCTTTGAGTCAGAAAAACAAGTTTTTACGCCGGGGTCTGTTTGTCTGTCCGGCGTCGTCGTTGTTGCCTGTATACCGAATAAATTTCGAAAGACTGGTCGGATTGAATTGGACATTTACAACTTTTTTTGATAAAATCAAACTTACCAAAGTTAAAGGATTTTCAAAATCCAAAAAACCAAACGAAAATGCACATTTGAAGCAAAAAAAGCTTCAAATGGAAAAAATTGAAGAGCCGAAAAACGCTACTTTTTCAAGACCCCATGATTTTTTTTATCACATTCTCATCCACAATGAGAACAGTTTTATGCGAAAAATAACTTTCGCGAATTTCATAAAATTTTGACGTTTTAAGGTTCCTTGAGTCAGAAATACAAGTTTTTACGTCGATATGTGTGTGTCTCTCTGGCGTCTACGTCGTCATTGTTATTGATGTTGTGGTTGTCTGTATATCGGATAACTTTCGAAAAAATAGTGGGATTGGATTGTGCTTTGACACACAGTTTTTTCATTTTAAGAATTGTATGTGAAAATTTTACTATTTTTATTTGTATAAAAAATATTTTTTTTTCAATTAAATTGTTACAATAAAAATGTTTCGAAGAGATTTTTGACAAATCTCTCGGGGAATAAAATTATTATTTATAGGTCGACAAAGGTTTGTTTTCTTTGCCAAATTTGGCTTTCGTCTAAATTTTTCCAGTTGTTTTTACTATTGTATAATTTATGTTTGTATCTCGGGCGAAGAAATCCATTCTGTTGTTTGACCAATATTCTTTGTAAGTCAATATTTTGCATAGAAAATTACCCCGAGTGACCTTCAATTATAATTTTATAAACGTGAAAAAACCACATTTTCATGTTTTCTATGAAAAACACAATCCCTGAGTGACAGAACCAAGTCGAAAACAATAAGAGTCAATTTATTCAGGAACAAGATTTTTGAACAAAAATGACCTTGAGTGAAACTTTAATATATATTTGTTAATTTTTACAAAAATTAAGCGTTATTTTCTTGACACAAAAAAATAATAATAATTTGTGGGGGTGACAAATGATCAAAAAATTAATAAAACTTTAAGTTGTACGATTTTAATTTGTAATTAAATAATTTGAAATGTTTTAATCTAAAATTATCGAATACTTTCCATTCAAAAATTCTGATGACAAATTTTAATAGCTTTAAATTTGAAATTATTTAATATACTGAAGACTACAAATTTAAAATGTCTCAATTACTAAACCTTTAAATATTTTTAAAATTGCTGTTCTGGAGACTAAATGACACAATCAAAATTGTTAAGAAAAGCTTTTAAAAGAGTTTTAAGAACCTTAAAAAGGGTCAGAGGTTTTAATAGTTCAATATATATGATAGAACCTCTATAAATTTGAAATTAGTCTATACTTTTTCATGTTTGAGCTACAATTATTCGATTTTAGAAATTATAAATTACAATCGTGAAAAATAAATAAAATGTTTTAATTAATTGATATTAAAAACAAAAAACATCTAAATGCAGCTGCAAACATAAACTAATACATAATAACGAAAATTATGAAAACTCAAACAATAATGCTGTATTCTGAAAATGAAGCTTATTTAACGTTAAAATTCAAGTTCTTAAACTGAAGGCCTAAAAATTTGCAAATTTTAAAATTAGTATTGTGTAAATTGTATTGGCATCTTAAAAGAGTATAATTAGTTCTTAAATTATAATTAGAGCAATTTTTCTGTTATTCTATGGGGACGGCTGAAATATCCCGAAAAATATAATTCCCGACTCGGTAAAACTCTCTGCCCCGAATAATAAAATTGCAAAACTAATAAAATTCCTGAATAGTTTATACTATTAACGAATTTGAAAATTCCCAAATAATAAAACGCCCCAAATAAAATTGTTTCTTATTCAATATTGACTATTTATTCAAAATACGATAATAAAATATTTGTATCAAATATATTTTTGTTTAATATTTAAAGTGTTAAAAATTATTTGTTTCAATTTAAAATTTAAATTATACAAAAATTTTACCGGCAAATTAATATAAAAAAACACGTGTTCTTTTTAATCAACATTTCGATTTTTCGGAAGAAGTTTTGTGATTTAAAAAATACTATATACATTTTCAATCAAAATATCTTATCCAGAAATATATTTCGTTTCAATTATTTTAATTTTTAATTTAAACAGTAATGTTTAAACACTTCAAACATTAAAAAAGTTGTTTCTTTGGTATAAATATTTGATTATTTCAATTTAAAAAAATATTTGTCAAAGGAAAATGTTTCAGCAAATGTTTATCTCGAAATTTCTTTCTATAATAGTTTTTTAAAAATTAAAAATATGATTTTTCAAGAATTTTTTTTTTGTTTAATTAAAAAAAAAGACTGTACCGAAAACTTGGATCAGGCTTCAGATCTGAAAAAATGCAGTGAACACATGTCAAACTTTTCTAACCTCAAAAAATCTTTCTACTACTTTACCGTCATATTTTACGAAGAATGAGAAAACAAGAATTTGACTTCGTGGCGCGGTGACGGCAGCATCACACAGCAGTGCGACAGATCGCAAGTGATTGGTTGACGCTCTGTGTGTGCACAGACGGCTCGTGCGTGAGCCGTTTCCAGCTAGCCACAAGATAGCGCGTCATTCGTCCTGTTCCAGAAAATCATTCAGTCTTATATTTCAAAACTTTTGAAATAATAAAATAGTGGTTTTTAATTTGTAATTCCAGCTTTTTCTTATAATAGATGTATTGAGTTTTCGTGAATGTTTTCATAGGTTGAATGTAGGTCTTTCCAAGGGCAGCTCGTGTATAGTACCGTTTTTTAATTCGGGATACAAATCCTTCAAAGAAAACCGGACACTTTTTTCAGTTCCTTTAGATTTAGATCGTCTTCTCGAATGAGAAAAAGTAATAACTCGGCAGAATTATACTTTACCATGTGGTCAAGTTGTTGGTGAGCTACTTCTATTACCGGAAGAATTTGTCAGGAAACGAGAAGCGAAGGATCTCGATGACAAGGTTATGTCGACGGTATCTATACATTTTACAATTTTTACTTCTTACATATTATCAAAGAATAATTCAAATAGAATTCAAACTAAGAATGAAAAAAAAACTGTTACACACATAAGTTAACGAAACAGGAAATGTCAGTGTTTTGTCTTCATGCAAAAGTAATATGAGAGATTATTATTATAAGCAATATTGTATAGAACTTTAACAAGAATTGTTTATCAAATTATAAAAACAAAATTTTAGTTAATTAAAAGAATGTGTGTTGGAAAAATTCGCTCTTTTATAGAGGAAAGTAGGTATGTTTAGTGCTTTGTTTTTTTTAAACTAAAAATATTTTTAAATCATTAGTAACTTTGGACCTGATAGAGATATTTATCGTTTTCTTTTTGATTTTGATAGTGTGTATTGTTAAATATGAAAAGTTCTTTCGAAAAAAAACACATTTTTTTTAAAATTTTTGTTTTGATATTAGCGGAACCTTTACAAAAATATTGGGAAGAATCAAAAAGGCGCCATTTTCTAGAAAATATTGATCTTATTTTCTCAAATTCTGATGAAGAAAATATAAGATTTTTTAGAATATTACACCTTTCCATTCCTCCAAATATTTAACCAAAGTTTCTGCCAATAGAAGATGAGTACGAAAATGATGCTCTCGAAATTATAGTGTACATAATTCAGCCTTAGTTGCGAATTAGAATGCTCAAATTCATCAAAGGGAAAAAGACTGAAATTAAAGTACTAATCAATGAAACATGAAGGAAGCCATTTACCACAGAATAAAACAATAAAACTCCCTTAAGCAATCATCGACCAATGTCGAAAAATTTTAAAAGCATAATTTTAGAAGGCGTTCATATACAACATTAATTTAATTGATGTGCGGTCACATTCCCCGTCCGAGATTCATGACAATAGTTTCGAAATACATATATTTAATATCTAGTGGAAATTTAGATTGATATTTATTAACCTATTAAAAATGTTTGTTGTTCCTTTTTTTGAATATGTTAGAAACTTTTAAAGCATATAAATTTTTGAATTTTTATCGAATTTAAAAATTTCATTAGGATATTTTTTCTACTTTTTTAAACATTTTTAAAATTTTCAAAAATAAATAATTTTTCTAATTTTCTTTCGATAATTTGCAAGTCTTCGCCCCATCTATAAGGAAATTTGACTAAAACTTCTAAAATTTGAAGAAGAAAAAATGTTCTAATTTTGAAAATGCTTTAAATTCTTTGTTTTCGTTGGAAATATCTGCTTAAAGAACTTAACATTAATTTTGGAAACCTTAAGAATTGTATCAAAGGCTAACTCGATTCCAAAAATCCTTAAAAATTTAGCGTGGTTAGAACATTCAGGTAGAAATCCATACATACAGAAAGACGTACACCACTCTGATCAAATTCTCGTTTAACGGGCATTTTCCTCCGCATACTTTTTAAATCAATTTTGAACATCGCCGAAACGCTTCTTTAAAAAATTCTCTCACCTCTATCTCTTCTTTTTCTCTGAAAAATTTTCTATTTTCCCTTCCCACCAATATTTAAATACCAGCATTTCAATCTTGTAACATTTTATAATATATTAATTTTATCATCGAAATTCTCCGACGCAGCATTGTGAAAATTTATCGCTGTTACAACTTCGGTAGAGAATGAGAATTCTGGACAACATTCTTACTAGAAAATATCTCTTAATCTCATCCGGCTCAAAAACAAAATTTTCTCGAAATTCTTTAAAAAAAATCTAAAACGGTTATGAAGATTCAGCTATATTAAATCAAAATTTCAGCAGATAAAACTTTTTTTTATTATATTTTAATAACGAAGAATTTTTTAAATGAACTTAAGTTCGACTGTTCGACATAAAATTTTAACGAATTAAGTAATTACATTTTTTTGCTTAAATTTAATTGAACTAAAATGTAAATATCTGAACAGAATAACCTTGATGTCTGTTGTCCATAAGATAACCACTGTATCGTATACTCTGTGCCCTAATGAAGCTCTAGAACATTAATCAGTTAGAGTGTTAAGCAAATTTTTTATCAATACGTTAATCAGTTCTTAGTATAATTCGAAAAAACAATGATCGTTGTTACTCTCTTCTTATCATCGGCGATTATCCTCACTTTTATTGGTGAATATAATAATATAATGGATCTACAATTTTGGCTATATTTTTTAACCTATAGGCTACACAAAATATGTCTGATGTAATCAACATTCTACTCCAATTGATATTTGCTTCAAACTTGATCTCTTTCTTTTTTTTCTTAAATAAATAAAAATTTAATCTGAATTTATCCAGGGAAATCCAGAAAGTGTATTCTAGAAAAATTTTGTGCAAAAACTGTTCCTTTTGCTACGGAAGTCGTACCATATGGGCACAAGAATATTAGGGTTACTCCAAACACGTGGTTACGTCTTTTTTTTAAATTCTTTTGCTCCCCGATGTACATTTCGTTTTAATGGCTAAAAAAATGTGATCCAAATTTTAGCTAAATCGGTTAATATTTACCCCTGAAAAATACCTCTTCAAGTGGTCCATATATCTACAAAGCAAGTGCTGACGTTACAAATTGAAAACTTTGTAAGAATAAGAAATGGCGGCTGTTTAGATTTGAAAAAAAAGTTTCCCTATTTGCCAAGAAAAGCTTATTAAATTTGTTGACTAAGGATAATTATTTGGGAAAGCAATGGGCTATAAAAGTCGAAATTTTGAATAATTTCAAGATGAGGTCTGGTTCCAATATAAAAAAATGAATAATTATACCGTGTTTTAAGACAGATCTCTCAGACTCCGAAAGTTAAGCTCTATTTTCAGAAACTATCCAGTAGTCCGTGACAGAACATTTTTCGAAAAAATTAAATATGGCTATCGAGCAGCTAATAATGTGCTCATTTTTATGGAGAATGTATATTGTATACACATTCTTCAACAATAGATATATTGTTAAAAATTTTTGGAACTCTACAGCACTTCTACAATACAAGCTTAAAGTAAAATTGTAAACATGGTATTGGAAGTACAAAATTGCAATACATATTTTGTGTTATAAATCGTGAAATTACCGTTCAGAAGTAAGAAAAAAATTGTGCATATGGGATTCACGTAATTAATAGAATTCACGGAATTCACATAATCCAAAAAATTAATTGAATTCAAGGAATTACCTGAATTCACGAAATTTATGGAATTCACAGAATTCATGACATTCGCGAAATTCATGGAAATGAAGAAATTCACGAAATTTATGGAATTCATGGAATCCATAAAATTCACGGAAATCGAGGGATTTAAGCAATTTACGAAATTCATGATATTGGCGGAATTTACTGAATTCTCGGAATTGATGAAAATGAAGAAATTCACACAATTTAAGGAACTTACAAAATTCATAAAATTGACGGAAGTAACGGAATTGGCAGAATTTTCGGATTGAAAGAAATTCACGAAATTCGCGAAATTAATGGAATTAAAGAAATTCACGAAATTGTTCAAATTCATCAAATGCAATGACTCAAAGTATTTTCAGAATCAAAATATTTCACGAAATTCAAGGACTTCACAGGATCCAAAAAATTCATGAAATTCAAGAAATTCACAGAATTAAAGGAATTTACGAAATTTGCCAATTCAAGGAATTAATGTAACCCAAAAAATTCGATGAATTCACGTAAATCTCGGAATTCACGGAATTAAAGGGATTTACGGAATCCAAAGAATTGAAGGAATTAGTCGAATTTACGGAATTTATGGAATTAACGAAATTCAAATAATTTTTGTAAATCATGATTTCATTGAATTTCATGAATTTCGTGAATAACTTGAATTTCTTTAACACCATGAGTTCCATAAATTACACGAATTCCTTGAATTTTAAGAATTCGATCAATTCCGTGATTTACTTGAACTTATAGAATTCCATGAATTTCGCCCATTCCACTAATTCCGTAAATTCCATTAATTGCGTAAATTCCACTAATTCCGTAAATTGTTTGGATTTAGTCAATTTCTTTAATTCAGTGATGTTCTGCATTTCCAAAATTCTGTGAATTCTTTGGATTTGTTATTGGATTTGTTACTGATTCAGCTGACCTTTTTAAGTGCAAACTTGCATACGTTGAATTTTGTGCATTCTGCGAATTCCAATACATGTGATGCATCAAGTGATGCCACCATAGGAAAATTAATAATTTTGTTTGGAATGTGAAAACCTGCCATTTTTTTCTTAATTTCAAATTTTTAACACGTATTATTCTGATATTCTGATATTAGTGAAAATTATGAAAATAAGTTGAATTTAATTAGGTCAAAGTTCAGTATAACAATAAATTCACTGTAACGTAGATCAAAGATCGTTATTTAATTTAACCCTCAAAAGGTATATTCATTTTCGGCCCTTTAAACAGTATTGTCTGGTTACTCGTGTCTAGCGCTTTGAAAAGTGCACTAAAAAATTGCACAAAATTCATGAAATCTCATCAACTATCCTAGTATAAGTATCAATCACTATATTGCTGTTTTGAAAATTTATATGAACAATATAACCAAATACACCAATAAAAACGTGAAGAATGCACCATTACGTTTCAAAAATCAACCCTTAAATGCCCCCATTGTTCTCTTCAAGCTAGCAAGACGCCAAGCTTTGGGCAAGACACGAGTGACTCGACCATACCATTCAAGAATTAATAACACTATTGTTACAACAAATTTAAGCAAACCCAAAAAATTTTCCTGCTTTAAAAAAAAATCCTGAACATCCACTACCAACAACAATCCATTAAATATCCAGCTTTTTAAAGATATTCGTCGGCTTCTTGTTGCAGAGTTGAGTACACCATTTGAGTGCTTACCTAATGGCGCCCCTATTTCTGGTGTTCCTCGTCACAAACCTTCTCATTCTCATGAAAGTTTACTTTCTCCTGCCAAACATCATTCTTCAGGTTCTCCAGTCGCGTCATCTTCCCCTGCCCAGCCATTTCTTCGTGTCAGGTCTAGGTCTCCTCCTGGCATTCCTTTTTCTTCCAGCTCACCAGGAACTCAAATCGATGAACTTAAATATGTTCGGCTTATTCCTCACACGAATACTAGCCGGCAATTCGAAATCCGAAGGTACACTTTTCCACGTGATGCACCGATTCAAGTAAGAGAAACATCTCAGGTTCTCACGCCCCCGCCAGTAGGAGAACAAACTGTATTATCAGATTCAAATGGCGACGTATTTGCAATATTCAAGAACAAAAATAAAATTCTGCGCGGAATTTATGACGCCGATCAATCACGGGCCAAAATAAACATGTACAGCGGCGAGGTTAAATATATGACCACAGAAGAAATCGAGCAATGTCCCTTAAGCAAGCATCGTCCAGTCGTGAAGAATTTTAAAAAAATAGTGCTAAGCGACTTTTCAAAACAAATTTAATTTAGGTTTAATCAAAATGTAAGGCTAAAATATAATATTGTATGTGATACGAAGTAGGATATAAATACTAAAAGTAACTGGCAGTTGTATGACCGCATTCTACAACCTAGAATCTCTTACAGGCTGAATCAAATAAAAATTTTAAAGTATCAAATTTCTGTATTTACTTTATACAACAAAAAATTTACTTTGCTATCACAAAAGTTGAAAGAACATACTGATGGTATTTTTCGCTCCAAAGGAATTTTTTCGATTCTTTTTCTTACTTTAACATTATTCGATATAAGATATTGTGAAAATACTGAAAAATTATAAACCTTTTCTACCATAATTCTAAATCTCTAACTCTTAGTGCTGCACATCTTCACGATAACATTTCGTCGAAAAAGTTACGCCAAAAAATACACATAAACTCAAAAATATAATTTTCCTAAAATTCGTCCGAAAATTCAACTTTTTTAAAAAATGTCCAATATAAGGTAAATGCCCCCGTTAGTGACACTGCGAGTTTTCAAGAGTACAAGATTTCGATTTTCACTAAGGGAGACGTTTTGATCACGAGTTATTTTGTTGTAAATATGAGTTTAGTAGTTGTTTTTTAATGGTAAAATCATGATGGCAGCAATGTCTGCATTGCTTATTAATAACAAATAACTACAGAAAATGAGCGAATGGTTCCTTAAACCAGAACAAGTGGATTATATATTTTTTGGGTCACTAAAACCGAATCCAGCGAACATTATCGTTTTTTTTAACCACAAAAAATTTCTTAAAACAATAAAACCACTCAATCCCGCCATGAATTTTGCTACATTTAGTGCTATTTCTCATCATATTTGATCCTTCGAATTATGACTATTTATTTTTGTGGTGTCACCTTAAAGTGAATTTACTTTACATTTGCTTGACTTTGAATGTGCTTTAAATATTAATTGAATTTTCATCATTTACTTGTGAATGTAATTTTTTGAAGTGATTTGACTTTATTCGATTTTATTTTTAACTTTTGAACAGTTAATCCTTTACAGTGCTGTATTTCCTTAAGAATCTATTGTGACGTTCTAAACTGTGTAGTGTTCCACCGTCAAACGGATAAGATTGTACTTTATTTTTTGACTGTACTTTAAAAAAAATGATTGTCAAGGATTGTATTGCTCAGCAGTATGGCCTCTACGAGCTCATCTGCAATGCAGTTGCCAATTTTCAAAAGACCGGCAAGGTAAATGTTTTCAGGAACGTCCTCAACACACACTTGGAAAATCTGGAAAAGAAGTGGTCCAAGTTTGGTACAAATAACAATTAGCTTCTGATCCTACGCGAGGACAACTCAACGGATCCATACTTCGCGCAAGACTTATTTAATAAAGAAGAGGAAAAATATATTTTCGCGAAGGTTTATTTTCAGGACGAGTTGGACGCACTTGCTGCTTCTTCCTCTTCAAAGGTTATGTCCTCCGCTACTAGTATTGCTCCTTTAACGCAGGTTAAGAAGATGTTTTCAGAATTTGAATTACCTGAATGAGCCAGCTCAACTTTTAGTAAACATAAGTAACACGGGTGATAACTTTGAGCAAGCATGGGCAACGTTTATGGACCGGTAGGATAATGAACGTGCTCTTATTAATGCATACTTGGGGAAACTTTTCGGGTTAGAACCTGTCACTAAGGAACTTGCTTCGGACCTTCGTTCTCTTTTAAACGACACATACTGTTCCTCCCGCAAGGCTTGGGAAGAGAAAACGAGATCACTTGCCATTAATCCTTCATTTGAAACTTTAAGGACCTTTTTTAGTTTCACGAGTAAGCGCTTTGGAGGCACTTGAGTTGGAGGAAGGCTCCCAATTTAAGTATTCAGCAACCGAAAGCAGAGGTAAAATGACAGGCGTTAAATCGGGTAAGAAGGGTTACAACACACAAGCACATGGTGCTTCGCTAAAAGAGGGTAGTTGTGCACTATGTACTGGTAAGCATTTTGTTTTGCTTTGCCCTCTTTTTAGAACAAAGAATTCTGATCAGCGACGAGAACTAATTCGAAAGTGTGGATTATGTTTTAATTATCTGGAAAAGCATTTGATTCGAGATTGTATTTCATCTAAGCGCTGTCAAACGTGCTCCGGTCAGCATCATACATATTCTGGAAATACAACTGTGCCGTCTACATCTAATTTAAATGTAAATATTACCGCGTTTACACCTATAATTTCTACTGTCAATTCGCATGTTGCTCAAGGTCCTCTTTGACTATATGGGCCTGTACTTTTAGCCACACCACTCGTCTCCACTGAAGGATCAGACGGTAATTTATATTTATCTCGAGCACTTCTTAATCAAGGTGCTCAAGCGTCTTTTATTTCTGAGTCGCTAGCTCGGAGACTCAAGCTAAAACGACTTCGTGCTATCGTCACTGTAGGGGGCGTCGGTGATCAGCGTACAAAAACCCGTCGAGGTTTAGTAACTGTTAGAGTGACTTCACGTGTCGGCCCTAAGGCTAGTTTTTATGTTCAGACTATTATTTTACCGAAACTTACATCTTACTTACCCCCTATTCGTATATCTACGGATCGTTAGCTCCAAATTTAGGGGCTAGAATTGCAAATCCACGTGTCGATCAGGGTAGATCGATTGATTTGATTTTAGGTGCAGAAGTTTACTCACACGTCATAGCGGAAGGGGTACGAAAGGGTCCTTTTGGTACTCCTACTGCTCATAATACATCGTTGGCTGCATATTGTCTAGTCTCTTTTCCGAGGAACTTTCTTTATATACTCGAAAGATTGTTGGATTACAATGCACGGTTGATCACGAATTGTTGGACTTATTGCGTCGATTTGTTGTACAGGAGGATCTTCCGACTGTATCTCCTAAGTCTAATACTCATGAATTGCTATCTACTCAGGGTTATTTTCTACCACATCACTGCGTCATCAAGGAAACCATTTCCAGTACAAAATTGAGACCGGTTTTCAATGCTTCACAGCGAACTGATTCGGGTATTTCTCTAAATGAGGTACTCCATTCAGGGCCCAAACTCGAAAAGGAATTTCTAGACGTCATACTTCGTTGGATATGCTACCCTATTGTCTTTACAGCGGACATTGAGAAGACGTTCAGACGTATTTTGATTCATCCTAAAGATCGCACTTATTAAAAGATACTCTGGGGGTCACACCCTCACGAATAGCTCAATGTATACTGTCTAAAGACCGTAACTTTCGGTTTTGCTTTTTCACCTTACTTGGCAATCCGTACATTCTGAGGAACGAAATTTATGTGGACGATATCCTTTCCATAGCCTACGACATCGCTACAACCATAGAGAAACGTCGCCAAGTAAACTTGCTTCTCAAGGCGGGTGGTCTTATTTTGAAGAAATTATTGTCGCATTGCAAGGATGTTCTGCAAGGAGTCCCGGAAGATTACAATGAAAAGACATCGTCTTATGAATTTACTTAAGAGCCAATCCACAGGGCTTTCGGTATTCTATGGCAACCGGTTTCGGATTGTTTTAAGTTTCAGATTCAACTTCCAACGAAGAGGAGCGTTTTCTCCGAGATAGCCCGCCTTTTGGAGCCGCTTAGATGGCTCGCTCCAGTCTCAATTAAAGCCAAAATTTTCATGCAGAATTTGTGGAAACTCAAAATAGATTGGGATCAGCCTCTGCCTGCTGATCACATTGTTATATGGAGTAAGTACAGGACCGAGCTTCCTGTACAATCATCGCTCAGCATCCCACGTTGGTTGGGATGTTCTTTAGACATGTCCGGCTGCGAAATTCACGGTTTTGGAAATGCGTCGAAGAAGGCCATCGGTGCAGTTGTCTATCTGAATATCCTGCTTTCCTCGGATGAGATACGAGTCTCATTAGTCATAGCTAAGACTAAGGTTGCTCGTCTTAAGGGGATACCTTGCCTCATTTGGAACTTTGTGCGGCTGTTCTGCTTGTTCGGCTGGTAGTTCATGTTCCTTAGGTTTCAAATCTTCCTATTGTGATGCCGAGTCATCTAGGGTCGGACTCGGCAAACACTCTCAACTGGATACGAGGCCACCCTCTACGATGGATGACACATATTTCAAATCGCGTGTCGGAAATACAGACTGTGCTGCCTGATGCGTATGGCATCATGTTCCCGGGAAGGACAATCCAACTGATTGTGCGTCTCGAGGAATTTCTCCTTTACGCTTGGAGAACCATCCTGTCTGGTAGACTGGACCATCTTGGTTATCGCCTTCACCCATGTTTTGGCCATCTTGTACGGGCTCAATTGATCCAAACACCGACAGAGAGGAAAAGATCGTTGTACACTCTGCAACGATTCAACTGGACCCACCGTGATCCTTCTTAAGTCGATACTCGACTCTAACCAAATTACTTCGCATTACTGCTCTCTGTCTGAGATTCATCGACCGGTTGTGGAAGAAATCCACTAACCTTCCTCCATGTAAACTAACCTCAGACGTGTTGAAACGTGCTAGAACTCGCCTGGTGGGATATGAACAAAGCCGACATTTCTTCGAAGAATTTAAGTTGTTGCGCAAGCAACTCTCAATCGCTACAAGAAGTCCTTTACTTCGTTTGCAACCCTTTTTGGACTTTGACGGTTTACTGCGACTCGAGGTCGTTTGAAGCACTCTGTAATATATGTCGACGAGCGATGTCCTTACATCCTACCCAAGGACTCTATTCTCACCACTCTCATCGTTCGGAATGGGCATCATGCCATGTTGCATGGAGGAACGCAACTTACACTATCATATCTACGGAGACAGTATTGGATAATCACAGGACGTTGTGTCGTAAAGAAAGTTTTGAGTCGTAGCGTTGTTTGCTCTAGACATCGTGCAACCACTTGTACTCAACTCATGGGTCAACTGCCTAATTGAGTTACTCGACCGTCTAGACCCTTTGCTATAAGCGGTCTGGATTATGCTGGCCCTATTTGGATGTGAACAACTAAAGGTCGCGGGCACAAGGTATATAAGGGCTATATTGTTGTTTTCATTTGTTTTTCTACGAGAGCGGTCCATTTGGAGGCGTTTTCGAACTACACAGCTGATGGGTTCATAGCGGCTTACAACCGTTTTGCTGCTCGACGTGGCATAAGTACTTTTCTTTACAGCGACTGCGATATCAATTTTGTCGGGACAGATAGACAGGTACGAACACTTTTCGATGAGACCTCTGTTGCCTCATCGATCATCAGCCGTTATCTTGCTGATAACTAAACTACGTAGCGTTTCAACCCTCCTGCCACCCCGCACTTCGGAGGACTTTGGGAAGCAGTTGTCCGTTCTGTAAAACATCATCTTCGTCGAGTAGTGGGAGATACTTCTCCGACTTTTGAGGAAAAGACAAGCCTGTGCCTTCAATCAAGATCGACGATCTCGCGCTTATCTTGCACGAAAACCTTCCTCCTACGAAGTGGACTCTAGGTCGTGTCATTGCTACATATCCGGATGCTGAAGGTCATGTCAGGTCCGTTACTTTACGTACTGCTACTGGGACTCTCGACAGACCCATTGTGAAATTGTGTGTCTTACCAGTTCACCCTTCTTAGGTGGAACCTAAGTCGTGCGTTTTTTTTGTGACTGTAGTAAGTTATCATTTTTCGTTTCATCTACAAGGTAACGTTCTTATCTTGTCATGCTAATATACATTTTCGCCGCTAGAAATATTGAGGTGGTCAGGTCAGTCTGTAAATTGTAACGAAGGGCGCGAGTCTGAATGTTTACTCGTCTTACTTCTATATACTCGTAATTGTTTTGTATAATGTAGCCTCTTACTAGAAGGCAGGAAGTTTGAAACCCTTTTGTTAATAAATTATAACTCGTTTTTTGTAGCTAAACAAATAATTAAGTAAATCAGTAACCTTTTTTACCATTACACTCAATCCCGCTATGAATTTTGCTTCATTTAATGCTATTTCTCATCAATAACTTATCACACTAAAAGTCATAATATCAACATTTATAACTTCAAAACTCACAAATATCAAATTCTAATAAACTACAAAACCCAAATTTAGCCAAAAAAAACTTACACGCAGTTTGAAATCTCAATCTCGGAGAGTTTTAGCTATATAAATCCATACGTCTACCACTTCGTAACCTTAAAACCCATAACCTCTATAACCCTGAAGTGTTTCATAAGAAAATTGCATGTCACAATATATTTCCAAATCATGTAGAATTCAATTTCATAATTCTACATCTCCATAACTCCATACAACATAATACCATAACCGTAAAAACAAGAAGACTTACAAGTGAGTCTTCAAAAGCCTCTCATCCAAGAAAACTACAATTTAAACTTATAATCGAGACTTAATTCTTGTTTTGAAGAAAGTTTAAACCAGATATTTTATCTTATTTCTCATAAACTTTGAGTCTACAAAAGTGAACCGATGTGGACGCAGAAGGCTTCTGTTCCCTTTTGGGGTGCTTGATTTACGTGAGTCCCCTTGCTTCTCACAATTTTCAAAGAACGTTATTTAATCTTATTTATCATAAACTTTGGATCCTTAAAACTAAAATTGAAATACTCAATAAGGTCAAGATTTCCTGCGTCGTAATAACCTAGGTTTAGTGATACCTAGAAACAGCGACGTGGACGCAGCAGGCTTCTGTTTAGTTTGGTGTCCTTGTCTTATCTGAGACCCCTCGCCTCTTACGATTCAGGGTGCTTGATTTACGTGAGTCTCCTAGCTTCTTACAATTCTTAAAGAGTTTTATTTAATCTTATTTCTGCTAAAATCTGGGTCAACAAAATTGAAACTTGAATACTCAGTAAGTTCAAGATTTCCTGTAGGCTTCCTGTCAGGCTTCTGTTCCCTTTCTGGGTGCTTGATCTACGTAAGTCCCCTCGCATCTAACAATTCTCGAAGAGCTTATTTAACCTTATTTTTCATAAACTTTTGATCTTTAAAACTAAAATTCAAATAATCAATAAGATCAAGATTTCCTGCATTGTAATAACCTACGTTTAGCGGATACCCAGGAACAACGATTTGGACGCAGCAGGCTTCTATTTGGGCTTCTTTTGTGGTGCTTGATTTATCTGAGACCCTTCGCCTCTCAGGATTCAGGGTGCTTGCTTTATGTGAGTCTCCTGGCTTCTTAAAATTCTTAAAAAGTTTAAATTCATTTTATTTCTGATTAAATATGGGTCTCCGAAACTAAAATTCAAGTACTCGATAAAATAAATATTTCCTGCATCGTAATAACCTATATTTTTCGATAACCAAAAACAAGGACATGGACGTAGCAGGCTTCTGTTCCCTTTGGGGTGCTTGATTTACGTGAGCCCACTCGCCTCTCACAAATTTTAAAGATCTTTACGACAATGTAAGCAGCGATTCCATGTGTTTTCAGTTTTAGAGTAATAATGCGTTCGTTTACCTTTAAATGACCATCGTAGCCCTTTTATTTTGTGTTGGTTTGACGAGTCTCTCTTCAAAGATCGACAGTAGTCTGCCAACAAATGGCTATCCCAAACACCCTGATATCTCTTTTCAATATCCTTTAAATCCTGGTGGAATCTTTCACCCAGCTCTTTACTAAAATCCTCTAAATTTGCGGAAATGTATTTAATGTGAGAATTAAGCAAGTGTAGCTTTAGATTTATTAGGCATCCCATATTTTGGAAATTTTGTACCATATTTTCAACTATCGTCACGGATTTAGGATCTTTCCTATTTCCTAGGAAGTTTTGGCTCTCCGTAGTATTCATTGCTTTGAAGAATTGTTTTACAAGTCTCAGTTTTATATATAATGACCGAAGTATTACTTTATCTGTTGGTATTAGACTCTCTTTTATGACATTTGTAGATCTTCTAGTTAAATTGTTTTTACTTGTCCAATCCTTTTTCACACAATTTTCGGCATAGGCTCGCCCATTCACATAGGAAATACGGATCTTTAGTGAAACCACTTTGTTAAGCTAATCATGAAAGGCGAGAGGACTCACGCATATAGAGCACCCCAAAGGAAACAGACTCCTGTTGCGTCTGCGTCGCTGTTCCTGGGTATCGCTAAATGTAGGTTAGTATGATGCAGGAAATATTAATCCTATTGAACACTCAAATGTTAGTTTTGGAGCCCTAAAATTTATGAGAAATAAGATTACATAAAGATATTTGAGAATTGTAAGAGGCGAGGAAACTCACGTAAATCAAGCACCCCAAAAGGAATAGGAGCCTGCTGCGTCCACGCCGTTGTTCCTGGGTATCGCTAAATAAAGGTTATTGCGATGCAGGAAATATTAATCTTATTCAGTATTCGAATTTTAGTTTTAGATTTTCTGGGTTACACGACTACGGGATTTTTAAGTTATGGGATTATGGACTTTTAGGGTTTTGGAGTTTTGAGGTCTTAGGTTGCATGGAGTTATGGAGATGTGGAGATATGAAATTTAATTGTACATGATTTAAAGTTAATTGTGACATGCAACTTTATTATGATACACTTTAGGGTTATGGAGCTTATGTGTTTTGAGGTTATGCAGTAGTGGACGTGTGGAATTATAAAGCTAAAGCTTTTGGAGAATAAGGTTTTTCAGGTTAGAAAGAAACGCTGACATGATTGGAGTTAATTTTCAAGAGCGTGGATAAATTTGATACATAAACTAATATTTTAACCAACAAATATTTTAATTTTTAATTTGAAACGATTAGACTAAAATGGGAACTAAATTTAATTAGAAATACGTTTCATTTTTAACAAACACAAAAAGATCATATTTCTACCAAAGGAGATGAATTTACAGACGTCCTGAAAACTGACCGGTAAAAACTAACAATTGACCACACAGTGGGCCAGGAGACCACCAAACACGGAAACATTCAAGAAAATATACTGTTTGAATGCAACTTGGTAAAAGAGTGTTTTTGAGGTTGTTGACTTCCAGTTTTATGTCCAAATTGAAAATTGTTAACTAGCCGCCAAAAATTAAAAAAAAAATTATATTTGTATGAAGGTTGGTACAAAGGATTTTTTGGGATTGATGGCTTTAAATTTGACATTAAAATTCGTAGGTTCAAAACAACAGTTTCGATTTGTATAAAGATTAGATATCAGACTTTTTTCAAGTTTTCATGTTTTCAAGTGACTATTTTATACGAGATAGGTACTAGGTGGTGTACACTGTGATTTAATCTCGTAAAATATTCATCAGTTGCGGCGTTAATGAAATTCTTCATTAAAATATTAATATGCTTTTTATCTAATCAGAAAATATAAATATTTTTTTAATTCTCTCATTATCCAAGGCGGTTATCCTGAATACAATTAGTCAATATAATAAAATAATAAACCTATAATTGTAGGTAGTATATTTTCTTACGCTATACGCTGATCAGAATGTGTGCGATTTATTCTACTTTTTATCGCCATTTATATTTTCTTTCAAAATCTATTGAAATTTTTTTGCAAAATAAGTACGAATTTAATCTAAAATTATACCGGGGGAATCCAGAAAGGGTGTATTTGAAAAAATGGTATGCAAAAGGTGTTTCTATTGATACGCAATTCGTACATTATGCTTACGAGCACATTAGGGTTACCCGAAACACGTTGCTAGTTTTTTTTAAACATTATTCTGATCCAAGAAGCGAGTTTGGTTCCATTGCTTAAAAAAATGATGTGCTCCAAATTTCAGCCAAATCGGTTAACACCTACCGCTAGGACACACACCTCGAAGTTTTCCATATATGTACAAAGCAAGAGCTGACGTCACCAATTATGCACTTTGCACAAATTAAAATTGACGGCCGTTTAGATTGAAAAAAATTACTAATTTTCCATTTTTCATTAAAAGCCTCTCAAACTCGATATCATGAAGAAATTTATTTGCGCAAGCTATGAAATTGTCAGTGACAGCCCAAATTTTGGAAAAATAGTAGAAAAATTATTACTTAAAACATTATTCAATTGGAGACCTTTCAATCTCAACAGGGTTAGCAACATCTTATGCAAATAATAAAAAGTAGTCAGCGGCAGCCGATATTTAAAAAAAAATAAAAGATGACGGCTGGTTCGAATTTAAGGAAGATGATTAATCTCATTTCTTCTACGAAGGCCTCTCAGATTTGACAAGATGTGGCAAGATTTGGCAAAATGAAAAAGATGTCAGAACTCGAGTTTGCAAAAGAGACTACCGTCCGAAAATCACAGTACCAGAAAATTTAGCACGTAAAAAGTTTGGACAACTGTCGATCTAAAGAATTGAAAAGTTTCCTCTTTTGACAAGGACTGAGTTGCAACTTTTCTGCTAAAGTTTCCGTACATTTTTTTGATGAGCAGATGTGTGCAGAATTCATAGACCTATGCTTTCTTTAATGAAAGAATTTTTTTTATCTTTTGATCCACCGTCGTTTTTAGCTTTCGATTTGAATCCGCTAAAAGCTCTAGCAGAATCATAAACGGTATTTCGCCGATTCATCGACGGGTTTCCGCCTAAATTATTTTCAACATCCGGAACGCTAGGATGATCGCTACTTTTCAGCGGTCATGTGTCAGGTACAGGACAGGTTCGATCTTCCTGAACCGCGTCTACAACTTTCTGGTGGTTTGATTGTATCATTGTATCACAATCACCGTTCAAGACACCTCACCCAGGTGCCTTTGAGCTTTCGGCTTGGTTGTTGTGCCTTCGCTTAGGTGTTTTTCCTTCAGGACGAGCTCAACTTGGGTGGTACGAACGTATATAATAATAGATGCTCTTGCTAAGTGCTCTGAATCAGGATAAAGTTTCACAATAAAAGTGAAAATATTTGTCAGATTGACAATTTTAGTTTAAACAACCATCTTCAATTTTTTTAAGTGCTAACTCTCGGACACTACTGCATAGTTTAAAACAATAATTTGTCTAATTTTCCTAATCTTGAGAGACTTCAGTTACGAAATTTAAATAAGTCAGGAAAATTGAATATTTTTTATATTTGTTCAGCCGCCATCTTGAATATTTTCAAAATTTCAGTTATATATACTCGTATTATTACTATCGAAAATTTAGTTAAATGCATCTTTAAATTATAAATCTTTGTTCTTTTATATTTAAATCTTAAAATTTATTTCTAAAGTACATAAATTTGATAAGCAATGAAACCAACCAGAGCAGATTTGCCAAAACTATTTATAAGATTTTTTGAAAAATGTAATTGTACAGATTGAATATCTATTCGGGTATACTTTTAGTGTATTCTACTGATACTATCTTTTTATTTTAAATTCCATTTTATCCGCGTATCCCGATTTTCAAAGGTGGGGCCGGTCCGCAATAGCTTAAATAAACAAGGTTCGACTGTAATTAAATTTGTAATTTGAGTGGAACTTTTTACTTAGTTTTAAAAATGGACACTTTATTTAACAATGAAGTCCTCATTGTGTGAGTAAGTTCTTGCTTTGAGTTTTCTTTATAAATGAAATTCTTTGATTTTCGCATTCTTGAAATTTAAATGCTACTTGTGTTATGATAAAATTTAATTTTAAAATTGTTACGTCTATTTTTAAAGTCCTACCAGTATGGAAACCAATCTAGTTCATTTTTTAACCAAAGAGTTGAGTTTTCCAAATTATAATTAAACTTGCAACAAAATGTTTAAATTTTTAAACAAATAAATCAATTTTAAACCTGCTAAGGAAAAACCCTAAATATACCTTTTTTAGAGGTATATATTTTTCTTCAGAAATAATTTTTTTTCTTAAATCAATGTTTTTTCAACAAAATTTCAAAAATATTTTAATACAAAATATTCAATTTGTAAGTTTATTGTGTTTAAAACATTTTAAGTGTTTAGAAATGTCTTAGAATCTTTAGAAATCGTTTGAAATCATAGAAATGTTCTGAACTTCTTTAAATTGACCGAAAAAAACTAACAATTTACCGCACCATACGCCAGGACTTCGAATTTGATGTCTACGTTAAAAAATTAAAAATTGCGGCCGAAATTTAAATATTGCGTAAATTTGATGTTAAAATTTGAAACTTGAAAATAAGATTCTCAATATTTCGGAAAAAATATCGTCACTATATAAATTTTCAATTTAAACGACGCATTCAGCGAAAACGTGAAAGATTATATAAATTGAAATAATAGTTTTAACGAATAGAGTAATTACATTTTTTGCGTGAAGGTCATTCTAATCAAATGTGAGAGTCTGAACAGAACAACCTTCATGACTGTTAGCAATGGGATTACCCCTATCGGGTATACCATGTGATCTAAGCAAGCACCATAATATTCATCAGTTACAGTCATTAGAAAACTGTTCTTTAACACAATAATTACTTGTTCCTCTAATCAGGAAATATGAAGAATGCTTTTATTCTCGTCTCATCCTTGGCCATTATTCTCAATTTAATTGGTGAATATAACACTATAAATTATTTACAATTTTAATTCAATTTAATTTGACTAATGTCCCACAAAATAAATTCTGCAACCCGAGCTAAACTACTATAACTACACGTGTTTGAGGCCGCTGAATTTGAATCCGTGTTCACTGTACCCCAATAGATCAGGATCAAGGGCAAGTGAAGGTCAAAATGAAGAAAACCACTAGATCAGAAAAAACCTTGCATTCGGATTTAGCGACCCCAGAAATGTCTTAAAGTAGCAGTTCACAACGATTTATTGGTTGTTTTATTTGATCCAACGGTTTCCTCTATTTTGACGTTCAAATGACCCTGATCCTGACTTGATGGGATCTAACTGACCCCAGATTCGGAATCAGCGACCTCAAGACCGTATAGATATGGTGGTTTAGCTAAGATTGCAGAATTTGTTATTGTATGACTGTGTAATTAGTAATTAACTATAATATTTTAATATTGATAAATAATAATTAATTAGCTTAAATTAGTTTTACAATATAATTCTTAAAAATTGTTCACGTTACGCACAACTAAAATTTTTCCACGGTTTATCGGAAAATTGGAATAAAACTAAGAAAATTATCGTATTATTAAAAAAATTCCCTGCTATAAAGCAAAATTTCAATTCTATCAGAATGTGTTCAGTTCACACTTAGAATTCTTATTTAATACTGAACAAACATAGTACAGTAGTACCTCACTTATCTGACCTATTGTGGATCGGCCCAAACTTGGATAATCGGGAAAATCGGATAAAACGGAATTTAAAATTTAAAAAAGTCTTAGCATAGTGAAGTAAAGTATACTTAAATAAATAGTTAATTTGTACAATTACATATTTAAAAAATCCTATAAATAGTTTATATTACATATGCCATATTGTATCCTTATTTAAGAGCGATCCACACAATTCTTAACGTAGAGAGTATAACTCGGATAAAGCGGCCTCGGATAAGCGAGGTTCTACTGTAATTTAATTTGAAATGGTAAAAAAAGCAAGCTCGAAAACATTCCCTCACTTTAATGAAAAATTTCTGTGAGTCCCATTCGTTTTTTTGCAGAGATGGGTATGCCCTTTGAGTGTTTGCCTAATGGTGAACCTATAACTGGAGTTCCTCGCAATGAATCTTCTTATGCTCCTGAGGGGTCTTCTCCTGCCAGACCTCATTCTCCGTTTTCTCCGGTCAGGCCTTCTGTCGCTGCGGATCCTTCTCTTCCTCTCCACTCTTCTCTTTCTGTCGAGCCTTCACTTCCTACCAGGTCCAGGTCTACTCCTGCGTATCGTTTTTCTTACCGCTCACGTGGAATTCAAAATGAAGAAATGAGATTTGTTCGGCTTATTCCTCACACAAATTCGAGCCGGCAATTTGAAGTTCGAAAATACACTTTTCCTCAAGATGCACCAATTGAAGTCAGAGGAAAATATCAGATCATTGAACCTATACCAACCGACGAACAAACTGTATTATTAGCATTCAATGGCGACATCTTTGCTATATTTGAGAGAAGAAATACACGTCTTCGCGGAATATATAGAAGTGGAAAAAACGCTAAAATACGTGTGAAAATAAACATATTCAGCGGCAAGATTGAAGATATGACCACCGCAGAAATCAAGGAATCTCCCTTAAGCAATCACCGCCCAGTCTCAAAGAATTTTACAAAAATAATAACAAGCGAATAAATAAAGCATAAAATTGCTTTATTTATTCTAACCAAAAAATACGACTTTTCTATCACAAGAGAAGAATTTCTGATCCAATGGACGGATTATCAACGAAATAGTTGAACTTTTTACGTAATTGTTACATTTTTAATCTATCAAAATATGAATTTTCAACCAAATGTTCGAATTCTCAAACTGAAATTTTCAACCAAAAAGTAGAAATTCGTTTTATTCGAATATTTGCACAATTCAAATTGCGAGGATTCGACAAGACTTTTGTATACATTTTTTAAAAACAAAAAATGAATAAAACTCCGCTGATATTGCAAACGCCTCTCTCTCTTTCTCTCGCCCACATGGGCTACTTCATCCAGTATATCAGGATTCGGTAAAGCGGGACTGTAGTTTATTTAATTTGTGTGATAAGTTATATTCCGTGATAAGTGATTCTGAAACACGTAGCTACATTTTATTCAAAATTATTTTTCTTTCATGAGCGGCTTTGGTTCCAATAGAAAAAGTAAAACATTTACGTAACTTTCTACATTATACCTGAATTCTTCTATAAAGCGAATACCTCGAACTTTTTTAACTCTAAAATAGAAGCGTAGAATAAAAATAAGAAACGGCAGTTGTTTAGATAGCACAAAAATTCTATTTCCCCCATTTTTCAAGAAAAATCTCTAAAAATTGAAAAACTGATGAAATTTTGTCCCATTTTTTCACTGAACTTTGGTCTTGTTAATTCATCGAAAAGTTCCATAAACACTGAGAAAATAATCATATTCTTCGAAATACCCCCTATTGTAAATCAGAAGTATAATCCTATTAGAAAATTAAAGGTTCTAACTCAGAATTGGTTAAAATTCGAAAATTCTCTTTTCCAATTCATCACTTACTTGAGTTTGAATTTTTTTTTCGAAGTCAGGATTAAAATTCGTATAAAAAATAAAAAATATGAAAAATAAAATTTCCTGAATTTCCACGCCCAACAAAAATCCATCTGTTTGTGCCAGGCCCAAGTCTCCTCCCGCCGAATCTTCTCTTCGGGCCCGGTCAGTCTACTCCTGCCAAATCTTCTTTTGATGCCAGGTTCAGGTCTTATCTTGCCATTCCTTTTTCTTCGAGCTCACGTTATATTAAACTTTGAAAAAATAGATATGTTCGGCTGATTCCCTACTCAAATCAGAACCAGCTATTCGAAGTTCGAAGATACAATTTTCCTCGCGATGTATTATCAGCGTCCAATGGTAACGTCTTTGCAATATTTATGAGAAGAAATACACTTCTTCGTGGAATATATAATAATGATCATAAACGGGTAAAAATGAACATGAACAGCGGCGAGGTTAAGCAGATGACCGCAGAAGAAATCGAAGAATCTTCTTTAAGCAAACACCAACCAATCTCCAAGAATTTTGAACTAAAGAATATTAAATTATAACCAGAAAAAGTGAAGTGGTCAACAATAAGATGAATTCTCAACAAAAAATTGTGACGCTGCAAAATTTTCGCAACTCACAAAACTCTAGTTTTTTTTATTTTACAGTTTTTGAATATATTTCGAGGTATCGAGTAATAAAGTCTCGGGTACTGCACGGTACTACACGACCAGGGACTGTAAATATAAGGAGATTGTATATTTCAAAATTGATTTCGCTTTGTTTTTTTTATTTTTATTATGTAATCTGCGGATAGTTGCTGACGTCGAGATACATCGAGGGACATATTGGAAAAATGGAACATAGAGGGCAATTAGAGAACCAGAGATGTACGACGATGGGCAATATGTGGAATTTCAAAATATTCAAATTCTCCCGCCGAAACATGCACTACCAACCAACGCTTTGACGAGTAAGTCACCCCTCAAGAAGACTTTTGTTAAGATGCCGACTGAATTTAAGAAATATTCTAGGCCATTCAAAAAATTTCAAATTCCACTTCTCCACCTGACGTGGAACTTAAAATTACTTCTTTTGAGAAGTTTTTATTCTCATTTCCTCAGCATTGTTAGTGGGAGCTCTGTAGCTCAGGCCCGAACTGTTACTATTGGGACTACTGTTAACAGAGAAGATCGTTTGCAGATGACAAGATGAATTTGGACTCCAGGCTGTAGCCAATAGGTCTTACCGGAAAGTAAAGAGGATAATTATCCACCTTATTAAGTCACATATTGTAGTCAAGGTTTTAAGAAAAGGAGAATGAAATAAACTACTCGGTTAGCTAGCACCCGATGTAGCCAGTACTGAAGCCCACTACGACAACCTGCCTGCCGTCGCGCCAAATCCAGCCAATCAGAGCACGAGCTACAGGAAGGAAAAGGCGAGAAGAGGAACGAGCCGAGAGCACGACGAGACTCTTTCTTATGTTCCGTTAGTGTTCCCGAAGCGTCACAACATTCGGTTGCAGACCAGATTAAAACAAGTTTGAAAAAAGTATTAAATAGAAAATTGTTGCCACCGACGACTTCCGGAGGATTTGTAGGGTTTATTCTGCAGAGACGATTACTGGGGACTTTACTATTATTTTTCTGATAAGACTCAATGTCAATTTTTTTCTTAATTAGCGAAACTAACCCGACACGTGGCCATTTTCGAGGTTACCTTAACGTTAACCTTTTAAAATTATTTTCTGAGTAAACCTTTTCCTGTATAGACTTGTTGATGTGGTGATTCGTGACTGGGTCTAATTATGTTCTATTATTGATGGTAATAATTGTTAAATTGTTAAATCGATTTATGCTTGCGATGATTATAAATATGTTTACTCATTGTCCTTCAAATTAAACGTATTTTCTTGAGTTTTACCCTGAAATGAATTGTGATTTATTGCATAGATATATATTGTATTTTATATGTTGATTTATTATTGATATAATGAATATTGATTTTGCTCGATATAGTTTACTCTAGTGATTCCCCATTACTTTGTTGCTCAATTTTGACCATCTTTATTCTTGTAAATTGACACTAACCTATTTTCTTGAACCATGACTATCCCCTTTTGGTTAAATCATTTACCCCTTTTGGTGAAATTTGATTCCTCCTTCAGTTTAAATATAACCATCCCTTAATTTTGATGCATTTACTGCCTCTTCCTTTTGCAAGGTCGATTACCCCTTTTGTTTGTAAATTTTGACAATTACTTTTCGTTAAACAATGACTACCCCTTTTGTTGAATCGATTAACCCTTTCTGGAGAAATTTAGACTACCCTTTCTGTTAAATAATGACATTCCCCTTTTTATAACTTGACTTGTTGTTAGTTATAGTTTTCCCCTTGTTGAGATATGACTACCCCCTCCCCTTTTATTAATTTGACTACCCTTTTATTTCGTGGAAATATGACCAACCCTTTTTCTTGAATTGATTAACCCTGTTTGATGGAATATGACAACCCTTTTTGTAAAGTTATTGTAACCCCTTTTTTAGACTTTCACAACTCCTTCCTGAAATTGTGAATACTCTTGATTTATTGATCAGGACCACCCCTTAGAGTTTCGCTTACCCCATGGTTACCCCTTACTTATTTTTGTTCTACTTTTCAGAGTGCCCTTTTAACCGATCGTAAATTTGCGCACTTATATTTAAGACCACGACTTAGAGGAACCTCCGAAATGTATGCTCAGAAGTTATGTCAGTGTTTTGCTGTAGTTTATTAATGTCAGCTTTAGTTAAGCGTCGTGGAGTAACACCAACGGAAAAGGGCCTAATATATTGCAGATTAGTTAGTTTAATATAAATAGATAATTGTATGTAGAGTTTCTGTTTTGGAACTATAAGTTTTTCCAATATAGATATTGTAAAGTAGAGTAGAATTGTCGCTTGGACAAATAGGACTGAGTGTTACCAGAAAAACTGAGTTGTATCAAGAGTTCATAAACCATGTGTTCTTTGTCATATTGAATCTTGACTGATCTCATTTTATTTGAATTCAGGGATTTCTTTTACTTCTACCATCGACCGCCCCCTCTACCATTAACTAGATTTTCAGGACTGAGCTAGCGTTACTTTGTTCCGGTATACTGTATCTAACAGAAATTTAGATTTGAGATTGAGTTGAACTGAGTGGAAGCTTCTAATGTGTCCCCTAAGGGTTTACATTTTTCTTACACCTTCTCTATTCCTTTACACACCCTCCACACACTTACTTGGTGGTGGAAGGGGGACCTACAGTTTAAGGTGGGTTCCGAACCACCAAGAGCAACAGCCTTAAGCACTTAGAGAAAACCTTTTTCTCTAGAGGTACCGGTCCCATGACTCTCCGGAGATGAACAACTCCCTTGCTAGGCTAGGCATGTTTGTATTTTAATTTTTTAATGTTTTTGAGTGGCTACGGAAAGCCTGGCACCCAACATACTTATAGACCATTTGTTCTGGGATATTAAGGTCCGGGAGATGCAGTACCGAAGGGATGTGTTGATTTTGTTTTAGTAAATAAAAAAACATTCTCAAAAAATATAACATGAAAAGATGAATCCTGTGAAAAGATGAATTCTCAGCCAAAATTTAAACTTTTAAGAGCAAAGAATCAATTTTCAACCACAGATGAAAAATATAAAGATTAAAAAAAAATAATAATCTGCAACAAAAAGAATACGAATTTCCAAGAAAAGAATTAATTCAGCAATCAAATAGATAAATATATAAAAAGTAAAAAATCTGCAAACAAGATAAGAAGTTAAAAAAAACGTCAACTTTTAAACGCAAAAAAAAAACAAATTTTCAACGACAAAGACGAATTTATGTAGAATTTATATTAGATTTTAACAGCTTTACATGGTCCATTATAGTAGATACTAGATAAATTTTCCATTTAAACGACGAATTGCTCTTAAACGTGACAGATTATTTTAATTCTGATATCAATTCTGACCATTTTATTCACTAAATTAATTTATTACCGTAAGAAAACTGATAATGAAATGTAAATATCTGAGCAGCAAAAGCTTATCGCATATAACCTACAAGATAACGACTATACAATATTCTATATAATTTAACAAAAAAACAAGAATATCGATCAGTTACAGTGTTAATAAAATTCTTAATCAACGCATTAATTAGTATTCCCTCCAATGAGTAAATATGACGAATGTGTTAATTCGCGTCTTATCCTTGGGGATTATCTTAAATTCTATTGGTGAATATAATATTATGACTACAAATTTTGAATACATTTTTTAAGCTATACACCAATCAAAATATTCGAATTTTGAGTAACAACAAAACTAGCAGTAAAAGAGTGTTTAAGAAATGTACAATTACAAATACTGTATATCAAGCAATCGAGTGTTCTGTAGATTAGAGATTTTTTGTCCACATTTCAAGCCTGTTTGTCACATAAAAATAATCTTTGATATTTTTTTTATTTTATGCTAATTTATTGATTTTTTTCTTGATTACATTTTTTTACTAATATGAAATAAGAGTGGACATAAATTTAATTTTAAATAATTGATCACCCATAAGTTTGTGAGAAACGCTGGTCTACAATTTGTAAACTATTCTGTTATGATTTACCTCGCTGAAGTTTGCAACGTTTTAAAAAAAACGAATTTACAAAAAAATTTTTTTGTGCGAGACCTAAAATTTAAAAGTTTCACATAGGTCTATTTGATG
>NC_046665.1:131709062-131728519 GCF_010883055.1 Belonocnema kinseyi
TCAAATAGACCTATTTGAAACTTTTAAATTTTAGGTCTCGCACAAAAAAATTTTTTTGTAAATTCGTTTTTTTTAAAACGTTGCAAACTTCAGCGAGGTTATGATTTGTCAAAATGGAAAGACTTACTGAAAGAGAAAGAATAACAATTCTTATGATAAGAGGCTGGGGTCTGATGAGGCAATCGAATGTTGATGTGAAAAATCTTTTTTCCCGATACTGATAAAATGTCTTTCTGATATCAGTAGAAAATTTTCAAAAATATTTAGAAGAAAAAAGACAAAGTTTTAAAGAAAATCTTATTTAATATTTTCTTCAAATTTAGAAATCATAAAAAAATTATTTTCTGGAAATACCCACCTTTTCATTCTGCTAAATATTTTTGAAAAGTTTGTACTAATACCAGAAAGACACCTAATCAACGAAAATCATCGATTGCTTTGCAAAACTTACAGGGATTATAATCCTTCGATTAAAACGTGCGGGTACTGATTTCGAAAACTTAAACTTGTTGATTTCGTCACTGAGGACAAAGAACGTCCAGGCCATCCGAGAAACAGCCAGGATAAATAATTGGAAATTCATTGAGAATAGTTACTCCAACGGGCAAATCGTAAAGAGTTTCTGTATTGTATTGTCACTGGGGGTGAGAAATCGATTCGCTATGATAATCCTGAGCGAAGGAAATCGTGGGCTAAGCCTAACCAAATGTCAGCATCAACGCCAAAACCGAATATCCATGGATCGAAGGACATGCTATGTATTTTGTGAAAACAGTAGGCCATAGTGCACTATAAGCTGCTCCAAACTAATGAAACCATCGCGGGCGACCTTTATCAAAAACAACTAATACTGAAATGGAAAGTCCTACCCACCCGCTGTATTTTCCAGACACTGCGGCTTCTGATTACTAATGGACAATACTTTAACTGATCAACTGTTAAACAATTTTTTACAAATAAACCCACCATTTTACAAAAAAATCTCTCAAAATTAATGCATGCTCCCAATAGTTTTTATACTCTGTGCATATTTAAAACGGTAATACTTTGGGTAAAAAAAAATTTCCTGAATTTCCATGAACAAAAAGAATCCACAAAATTTCCGGGGTTTCTAAATTAATCGTCTGTTTTTTGTTCCAGAGTTGAGTACACCGTTTGATTGTTTGCCTAATGGCGCTCCTATTCCTAATGTTACTCGTAGCGAATCTTCGTCTGTTCTTGGAAGCTCTTCTTCTGCCAGACCTCAATCTCTAGGTTCTACGGTCAGATCTTCTTCTCCAATGGATTCATCTCTTCATGCCCGATCCAGGTCTCCTCCTGCCATTCCTGTTTCTTCGCGCTCGCGTGGAGTTCAACTTGAAAAAATTAGACCTGTTCGACTTATTCCCCACGCGAATCAGAATCGGCGATTCGAAGTTCGAAGATACACTTTTTCTCGCGATGCACCAGTTCTAGTGAAAGGAAATTATCATGTCCTCAAGCCCATGCCAACCGACGAACAAAGTGTATTATCAGCGTCCAATGGTGACGTCTTTGCAATATTTTTTAGAAGAAATAAACAACTTCGTGGAATATATAATAAGGATCAAAAACGTGTAAAAATAAACATGAACAGCGGCGAGGTTGAAGAAATGACCAAAGAAGAAATCGCGGAATCTCCCTTAGGCGCTGCTCGACCAATCTCAAAGAATTTTAAAGAAATATTTGTAGACAATTAAATTTACCTCAAAATTCTTAAATTTTTAAACTATTTCATATTTGAATTAGTTCAATTTTCAACCAAAGAGTCCAATTTTCAATAAAATAATAAGATATTCAACAAGCTATTAGAATTTTGAACCTAATAGTTTTATTTTTAATGTATTCTCGAAGAAGAATTAAAAATCAAAATATGGTAGTACACTGTATTTTTGTCGACTAATGTAATTTTTAAAAAGCTTCCAAAAGGTCGTTATGGTAGACACTATGAACATTTTTTATGGAACCGATGAATTGTGCTTTATCATAAAAATATATATAAATTGGGACATCAGATTTCACGAAATTCGTAGTTTGAATAAATCCATTTCAAACCAGGCAGGGCCGAGCTGCAACAAATAAATTCCAAAAATTTACGCGTATTCGAATGTTGTGCTTTGTTATTCAAAAAACCCAAATTTTTCAATTTAATCCAGAGTAACTTTAGTCTAATTTAGATAATTATTTTTTATTTTAATTATCTAATTTTTTGCGATTTTTTTCAACTTGTAGTTTTATACTGAAGATATTTTGTCAGTGTGACGCTTGCCAAATAACTTTTGTAGAGAAGAGAATTATTTCTTTTTCAATCAAAGTTTCCACTTCTAAAAAAATTCTATAAAAATATTTCTTGTCCTTATCGATATTTCTCATAGTTAAAAAGAAAAAATCTAAAATTACATGTTTTTTTAATTCTGCCACATGACACTGATAAGTGTTATGTCACTTATCACATGACACTGATAAGATGCTTTTCTGGTATTAGTATAAACTTTTCAAAAATATTTAGAAGAATAAAACGGGCGGAGTTTCTAGAAAAAAAAAATTTTTCATGTTTTGAAAATTTGAAGAAAATAATATAAAAGAATTTTTTGAAAGCCCCACCTTTCTTATTCATCTAAATATATTTTAAAAGTTTCTACTAATACCAGAAAGGCATCTTATCGGTATAAAAAGGGTTAAACCATTTTTGAGCCAAGAATTTTTTTCCTAAAAACGTAATTTTTGAATTTTTTCGTAAACTATAGAAAATATCGCAAAAGAACAAGACATATTTTTCACAGATTAGGAATAGTTTTCAACTCTTTGTTTTTAATATGCAAGAGGCTCGGAATAATAAGTTTTTATTATAGATTTAAATTGAAGCCTTCTAGATTTTGTTTTCATCACATATTTCAAATCGATTGATCATTAAATAAACTCTGACGATTTTTGGATTGCGATGTCCATTAAAGTTCAATTTTTTAAATATACAATATTTTTTTAGATTCTCCCTAAACGGAAATTTTGTTGAAACTTTGTCTTTTTTTTGCATGAAATTTTCATAAAAACTTCTTTCTCTCACTGATAATTAAGCTATATTATTTTTTGTCGAGATTTTTTATTTTTTACTGAAAATTTTTATTTTTACTGAAATTTCTTATTTTTTAGTTAAAAATTTAAATTCTTTGGTCGAAAAGTTGCTTTTTTTATTAAAAATTAATTTTTTTAACTATTCCATTTTTCATTTCTTTGGCTGAAAGTTGGTTTTTTTATTCGAAATTTCTTTCTTCCACTGAAACTTTAACTATTCTAAATTTTTAAACTTTATTTTTAAGTTCATTTAAGCTTTCCGGTTTAAAATTTATCTGTTTTGTTAAAAATTATACTAATTCGTTTAATTTATTAAAATTTGATTTTTTAAAAGAAAATTCATCTTCCGGGTCCCAAAATAGGCGCCATAGAAGATTTTCACCGTATTTTTTTAAAAACGTATTTTCTTGATTGAGCATGTATCATTTTAAGTCAAAGTCATTTCTTTGGTTAAAAATTTACTTATTTTGTTCAAAGCGCGTATTTTTCTTACAAAAATTCTATGATTTGGGAAAAAATGGATACATTTGAGTTGTAAATTCACCTTTTTTGTTTCATAAATTCGTCCTTGTGACTTAAAAACTGAACATTTTGGATCAGGTTTTTTTTATTTATTGATTTAAATATGTTTTTTCTTTGTTAGAAATTCAACTCTTTGGTTGAAAATTTGTATTTTTTGGTCTAATCTAAGAGTTTTTGGAAATTCCCTTTTTCTTGGTTGAAAATAAATCATTTTAACTTAAAGCGAAATCATAAAATTACATGAATAAATCTTAACATTTTTTTAGTTCTATTATGGATACAAATGTGAGAGCAATGTTATTTGATTATCTCTTTCTTTTTTTCTCCTTAGTTTAATTAGCATAAATGTGTCTCTAATGAGCCTTTTTACCATTTTATTTGAAAACGTATTTCTCTTATTTTAACTCTGTGCAAAGATGTTACACATCTTGAGGATTTATTTTTCAACACATTTTTTTAAAGGTCATACTTCTTTTCAAGCCTTCATGTGCAATTTTGTTTCACAATTTCAATATTTTAAGTTCATGTTTCCTTGAAAAATGTACTTTAAAAAAAATACATCAGAGCCGTGTTTTAGTAACCCTCGCTTTAGTAATTCCTACAATTTCTAGCCCACGCAGTTTCTCATCACAAAATTCCGAAAGTCTGTAGATCAACTGTCAACCAGAAATTTAAAATCATAAATTGAGTAGACCCTATGATCCAATGGAATGCAAATGTTTGAGCAGAACAAAATTGACGTCTATTTGCGATGCGATAACGACATACGATATGCTATATATGCTGACGAAGCACAAGAATATTAATCAGTTATATTATAAATAAAATTCTTGAATAATATAATAATTATTTGTAACTCTAATTAGAAAATATGTTGAAATTTCCTACCATTGCCTTGTCCTTGGCGGTTATTCTCAATTCTATTGGTGAATATATTAATATAATATATAAATCGCTTTTTAACCCTGTGCGCAAATCAGAATTTGTGCGATTTAAATCAAATTCTAATCCAATTCATAATTACTTTCGAATTTCATTTCAGTTCAGTCGAAATTAATACAAATTTATTAGAGGGAAAACAAGAATCTCTGTGTGTTAAGAAAGAAACAGAAATTTCAAAAAAATAAAATATGTAGCCAAAATGTGCACTTTTCTCCATTATATTTTTAACACTTTTATACCAAATGTATTATAATCTCTTTTTTCATCTCGCGTCTCGTAGTTCCCAAAATTTTATACTTTTAGTTTTAAACGTACTTTTTTATTAATAAAAAAATTTACTCATCCTATCTAAAAAGCATTATAAACAAATTTTTCGATCTTTTTTGGCTGAGCAACTTTCCTCTGTTTATTTTTGTCGATCAATAACTAATTTGTGGAACCTTTTTGCATGCACATCTTGCATAGTGTGGCCTCAAAATAGAATTTTTTATTTTTCATTTTTTGTTGTGCGATAAAAATTTGAATTTTTGATTTTTCATACAAATTCAAAAGTTGTTATGAGAATCTTATAGGCTGTTCAAAAATGAACGTTTTTCTCCTCCAGCCATTTTTTCATATCATGCGTTATTTCCTTTAAAATGTTCATTTTCGGTTTTTTTTTTAATTTTGTAAATGCTATAACTTAAGTTATTTTTTTCTATAAAAAAACAAAGAACGAAATTATTTGTCTTTTTGAATACTATAAATAAGCATACAGAGAATGTTTGAATCTTGAAAAAAGTGGTGTCCAAATTTTTCAAAATGTGCTCACTTTTTGAGTTTTTATTGAAAATGTCTAACTAGCAAACTTAACGTTTAGTTTTCGACATCTAATGGGTGCATCAATTTCCATGCCTAACAAAAATCCATGAATTATCCGGGTTCTTAATGTTAATCTTCTGTTTCTTGTTGCAGATTTGAGTTCACACTTCGAGTGTTTACCTAATGGCGCCCCTATTCCTGGGGTTCCTCGTGGCAGAATTCCTGATTCCTCTGGAAGGCCCCTTTCTCCTGCCAGACCTCATTTTCCGCGTTCTGCAGTCAGGTCTTCTCCTGTTGCCGAGCCTTCTTTTCGTGCCAGCTCTAGAACTTCTCCGGCCGAGCTTTCTCGTCCTTTCAGGCCCAGACCTCCTCCGGCCGAGGCTTCTCTTCCTGCCAGGCCCAGCTATACTCCTGCCAGTCGTCCTTATTTGTTACGCCTAGGAAGACTTAGCTTTGGTGAACTTAGATCCATTCGGCTTATTCCCAAAACGAATCCGAACCGGCTATTTCAAATTCGAAGATATACTTTTCCTCGCAATGCACCAATTCAAGTGAAAGGAAGATATCACGTCCTTGGGCCCATGCCAACCGAAGAACAAACTGTTTTATCAACAACCAATGGTGAAGTCTTTGCAATACTCGAGAGAAGAAATACTATTCTTCGTGGAATGTATAGAATGAGATGTGGCCGTCAAAAACGGACAAAAATAAACATGTCTAATGGCAAGGTAGAAGAGATGACCGTAGATGAAATTGAGGAAACTCCTTTAGGCAAAGAGTGCCCAATGTCAAGGAATTTTAAAAAAATAACCTTAGATGACTTTCATGGAGGACATTAATTTAATTTATAAAAAACATGAAACTAAATAATATTGTTTTGCGGTCTGAAGTAGGCTCAAAATGTCACTAGTAACTCATATTTGTGGGTATTTGAAGGTCCCTGACGAATAAAATTCTATGACTTTTTGTAAAACAAATTATTTGGCCTTTTTTAACATTAACACGCCATAATTCAAGCCAATTCTTAGAATTCTTTGATAAAATTTACAGAAAATCTTCCTTATGACATTTTACGATTTTCAGAGTGAATAATTAACCACCATTTTTATCCTAAAGAAAGTTATACATTTGTAGCTGAAATATACCTAAATTATGCCTTCATATCTCAAAGCTAATAGTGCGTCGAACGAATTTCGAGATAATAAAACTGCCAGCTGGATCGATATATAGTAACAATTTATCACCACATGTCAACAATTAGCATTGTTATAATCAATTTCATCATCAATTATTAAGTTTTGGTTCTTGTCTTTAAGCCGTATTTAAGTGAGGCCGTAAATCGGGTGGAACCATGCATTTATTTGTAAACACGTAAACATTTTTTGTAATCTGTTTGGTCCCAGGTGCTGGTATCATTTCGATACCTAACAAAATATTATACTTTAAATTTTAGCAAGATATGATACATAAAATATACAGATATGAAGAATCCACATAACTTTTTCAGTTTTTGCTAAATTCATCTGTAAACCAAAGACCTTAACCTTCTTTCAACCCCGAAAAATTAAATACATAATACAAACTTGGGAAGTTTCAGAATAGCGGACCCACACAAGATGAACAAGTTGACATTACAATTTTTAAGTTCAAAATGACGTTGTAAAATTTTTTTTTAATGTCGAAAGTCGTCTAATTAGTATGACCATTAGATTTTAGAGGATTTTTAAAGTTATAAATTTTAATCTATTGAAGACAGGGGATTTTATCAATTAACAATTGATTAACTTCTTCATTGACAGGAGCATTTGTGAGGAGTTAGGAGGTCCAATGGACGTGGCTAAGGAGCCAGAGTACTCTACAACAAGGGAGGACATCAAGAGTCATCAGAAATTCAATGATGCGCTAGGTCTCATCGGAAATTTGACTGGAGTTTTAGGAGAAATGAAGAATTTCTCCAATACGAAGAGCAATATGATCCTGAAAATAAAGGATGGAATTAAAAAGACGCAAAAAATAACCATGGAAGTGGCTATGCTGACCCGATTCAACGTAGACTACTTCAACTACGTCCCTCATAGTGTTGGCTACCTGGCCAAGAAAATGTCATGGAAATTCCCACACACCATCATGGGAAGCGAGATTTGGATCCCAATCGGAGTCCCTATGAGGAGTATTATTCCGAACAAAGGCGCCAGAAGACGAGGACGCGTAACGCTTCAGCAGTCGCAATGTCGACTCCGAAAAAAGTGGAAGGTAAGGCAAAACCTGCTACCAACACGAAGCAGAAAAAAAACCACAGGCGATCTCAATCCAAGGCGGTTCTCAAGTCGGCCGAGGGTCTGAGTTACGCTGAGGTTCTCAAGGTCTTTGTGAAAGAGGTGAAGTTCGGCGCCCTTGGTCTAAAAATCAAGAAGGGAAGACAGACGAGAAACGGAGAGATCCCTGCTGAACTTGAACCTACTGCGAAAGAAAGAGCTGAGCTGTCAGCAGCGGTAAAAGAGGCGGTGGGCAAAGGCGGTAACGTGCGTAAGAAGATGGAGTGAGTACGTTGCTACCGCTGCCTAGGCTTCGGCCACATGGCAGTCAGTTGCGAGGGCCCTGACCGAACGAACACCTGTTGAAAATCTGGCAAGCCGGGCCATATGGCTGCAGCGTGCGAAAGTACACTGCAGTTCGACCTCTGCGCCACAAAAGAGTAGAAGCCCCGGACAGACCACCTACCGCGGAGGGTGAGGTGCTTGAAGTTAAGAGAGGCAGCCTCCTTAAAGAAGCCTCAGGGATGCCCAGACTAAGAAAACACCCCCAACCAGGATGCCAAAAGCCGGTCAGCCCAATGTGCGGGAGCCCCGCATTGCTGAGGACGATGCGAGCATCTTGGTTGGGCTGAAGAAGATTCGGAGAACGCAAAGCAGCAGGCGCCCGTTGGAAGCTGAAGCTCGGCTTACTAAACTTATCCCAATGTCCTTGAAGTAATGCGAAAAGCGGTTCGGAGGACATAGCTTGGCGTAAAGGGGGCTTTTAGTGAGTAAGAATCTGACACTACCCATTCTAAGAATCGCCTACTCAGGTGAAATATTGCTAGGATGGATGTCTGGTGAAAGATTTCTCCTCCTACTGCAAAAAAAAAACAAGGAAACTGCTACATAAACTATTTTGTCATTAATTTAATGACAAAAAGAAATTTGCTTGTTCTTTCTAAATCTTTAAGTAGAGAAAACCCTAAATTCTAAATCTGGTGAAGTTTCTTCGGTAACTTGCACAAAGACCGAACTTTTATAACAGCATTAAGAGCATATGAGCTGAATAAGTCATTATTATATTTAAATTAGCAAAAACCTTCATTATCTATCTTTTATAACGCACTTTCACAAAATTATTAAGTTCAGTACATTTATATACAATTAAGTCGAACTTGAGAAACTTCTACATAATTCAAGAGAATTATACGGAATATAAGATAATTTTGCTTAATTTAAAAGAATCTGCCGACCTCGAGAGAATTCTACATAATTTAAGATAATGTTACTGAATTCAAAAGAATTCTACTGAATTGAATAGAATTTCAATGATTTTAGGAGAATTCCACGTGATTCAAGACAATTGAGATGAATTAAAGAGAATTCTAACAATCTCTGGAGAATCCTACTGAATTGATGATAAGACTTTAGAATTTCAGAAAGAATTTCTTAAAGATTCAAGAAAACTCTAATTAATTCAAGAGAATTATACAAAATTCATAAGAATTCTTCTGAATTTAAGCGAATTATGCTGAATTTAAGAGAATTGTACAGAATTCAAGAGAACTATAACGAATTTCAGAGAACTATAACGAATTTCAGAGAACTGTCTTAAATTCAAGAGAATTGTACTCTATTCAATAGAATTCTACTGAATTTAAGACCATTCTACGTAATTCGAAATAATTTCACTGAATTCAAGATAATTACACAGAACTCATAAGAATTTTTCCGAATTCGGAAGAATTCTGCTAAACTTGAAATTCTAGAGAATTCAACAGAATTTTTTAATTTAAAAAAATTCTGCTAAATTGAAGAATGTGCTGTTCTAGAGAGAATTCTAGATGATTGAAGATAATTTTACTGATTTCAAGAAAATCCTAACAAATTCGGGAGAATTTTACTGAATTCAAGAGAATGCTAACGAATTCCAGGGAATTCGACTAAATTCAAGGGAATTATACGGAATTCATCATTATTTTGCTAAGTTCAAAAGAATTCTAATGAATTAAAGAATCTGATACGAAATTCATAATACTTCTGCTGAATTCAAGAGAATTCTAAAAAATTCCAGAGAATTCTACTGAAGTTAACAGAATTCTACTAAGTTTAAAAGCATTCTACAGAATTCAAGCGAATTCTACTGAACTCAATAGAATTCTAACAAATTCCAGAGAATTCTACTGAATTTAAGAGAAATCTACTAAATTCAATAGAATTTTACTGAATGCAAAAGAATTCTAATGAAATGGAAAGAATTGTACGAAATTCAAAAATTCTTCTCAATTCAAGAGAATTCTGCTGAATTCAAGAGACGCTAACAAATTTCAGAGCATTGTACTGAATTAAAGAGAATTCTAATGAATTTCAGAGAATTATACATAATTATAGATAATTTAACTGAATTCAAGAGAAAAATACAGAGTTCAGAAAAATTCTGCTGAATTCAAGAAAATTCTGCTCAATGCAAAAGAATTCTGCTGAATGCAAGAGAATTTTACTAAATTTAATAGAAATCAAACGAAACTTCAGGGAATTCTACTTGTTTCACGATAATTCTACTCAGGATGGGTAGTGTCAGATTATTGCTGACTAAAACCACCCTGTACGCCAACCCATGTTCTCGGAACTTCTGCATTTAAGTACTGAATTTCAGAGAATTATACCAAATTAATACGCATTTTTCTGAACTCGAAAGAGTTCTTCTGAACCTAAGATAATTTTACAGAATTCAATAGAATTTTTTTTATTTTAAAAGATTTCTGCTGGATTCACGAGAATTCTAACGAATTCCATTCAAGAAAATCCTAAAAACTTCCAGAGAATTCTGCTGAATTTAACAGAATTCTTCAGAGTTTAAGAGCATTCTACAGAATTCAAGCGTATTCTACTGAATTCAATATAATGTCAATGAATTCCAGAGAATTCTACTGAAATCAAGGGCATTCCACCATGTTTAAGAGCATTAAACATAATTCAAGATGATTCAATTGAATTGAAGCAAATTTGACTGAATTTAAGAGAATTCTACAGAATTTAAGAGAGAATTCTACTTAATTCAAGATATTTCTACTAAATTCAAGAGGATTTTACTAAATGAAAAAGAATTCTAACGAATTCAAGAGAATTTTATGAAATTCATAAGACTGTAACTGAATTCAAGTAAATTCTACTGAGTTTTATGAGGATTCCACATAATTCAAGATAATTCAACTGAGTTCAAGAGGATTCTAACGAATTCTAGAGAATTCTGCTAAAGTCAGCAGAATTTTCCTGAATACAAGAGAATTCTAACAAATTCAAGAGAATTATACAAAATTCAAAAAATTCTTCTCAATTGAAGACAATTCTGCTGAATTCAAGAGAATTCTAACGAATTTGAGAGAATTATACGGAATTTATAAGCATTCTCCTGAATTCAAGAGAATTCTGACAAATTCCAGTGAATTCTACTGAACCTAAGATAATTCTACTGATTCACGAGCATTCTACATAATTCAAGATAATTTTACTAAATTAAACAGAAAAGTACAGAGTTCATAAGAATTGTGTTGAATTCAAGAAAATTCTGCTCAATTCAAAAGAATTCTGCTGAATGCAAGAGAATTCTACTAAATTCAATAGAAATCAAACGAATTTCAGGGAATTCTACTTGTTTCAAGATAATTCTACTGAACTGAAAAAAATCCTACTGAATGCATGAGAACTCCGCATAATTTAAGAGCATTCTACTCAATTCAAAATAATTTTACTGAATTTAAGAGAATTATACAAAATTAAAACGCATTCCTCTGAATTCGAAAGAATTCTGCTGAACCTAAGATAATTTTACAGAGTCCAACAGAATTTTTCTGTTTTTACCAAATTTTTGCTGAATTCAAGAGATTTCTTTAAAATTCATTCTAACTCTACCGAATTTAAAAAAATTAATTATTGATCTCTAAAACCAAATGTACTTGAGTATTCAAATTCATCAATATTTTAGTCTAAAATGTCCAGTTTTTACTTAAACTTTGTTTGTAATCTTTTAAAATTGAACGCACAGTGGGCCAGGAGATCACCAAAAGTAGGAAAAATTCAAGCAGTTACAATTTGATGCAACAATTAACTAATTTTAAACGGAAGATCCTAAATCAGCTGGACTGTCGAGTTTTTTTCTATCATTTATATTAGCTTTATGAAGCTTCGAATCGGTCGTTACAGCAGACACTATATACCTAAAATGTTATGTCAATTGTAAAATGAGTTTTAAGGCATTTAGTAACCACATTTTTCCTTGAATGAGATGAAAATGTATGAGCAAAACAAGGTTGACGCCCATTATTACCTTTGAGATAACGACTATAGACTGTATATGTGTATTCTACGAAAGCACTCGAATATTAATTAGATTGTTAACCACGCTCTGCATAAATACATTATTTATTTTTTCCTCTTAGTCAGAAAAAATGAAAATTGTTTCTACGCTTGTCTTCTCCTTGGGCGTTATCCTTAGTTTTATTGGTGAATATAATATTATAATATATTTATAATTATAAGAACATTTTGTTTGAAGAAAATTTTTAATACAGTTTTAAGTAAATTTGAATCGACGTATCTGCTTTTTAAATTGATAAAAAAAGATGAGGTCAAAAGAACTTAATTATGGCAAAAAAATTTGATCTCCCTACACAAAAGAACGAAAGATAAAGTTTAGATCGATTCCATGTGAAAGATTCACCGCAACAATAATTATCTTTGCTGGATAAACTTTACATTAATCGAAGATAATTTCCGATTTCTAACCTTGCCAGGATAATCTTTCGCCTTATAATCGCACCACATTTATTCGAGATGTAGCCAGAAAAACCGGCAACGCCGGCACTATCTATCGTCGTTTAACATCATTAAATTAGAAGGAACTGGGGATTCCCACCTGTCAGTGGATTTTTTGGGCTTTTTTCTAAATGATATTAAATAAGTTCTAATACATCTACAGTCGTCTAATTTATTTCGAAGGAGAAATATCAGTAAGATCAATTTTTTTCGTGTTTTACGTTGCTGATTCTACATGTTCTACCGACATTTGCTCACTATAGCGTCAAGCAATACACGAGAACATAATTATTCTCCTAACCTCGGTTTTCTCATCTTTTTGAGTGTGTTGTTCACGGCCGTAAAAGTGTCCTTTTACAGAGTGCGCGCATGCGCCTTTGATCCAGGTAGCGACACTCTCCTAGCTCTCTATTTTGGCGCATGCGCACTTCATATGACTAATGTTTGTAGACTGTACAATACAGTAGCTGATATGAAGCTCACATACCACATTTAATGTTACGTTTAATTTTAGTTATAATTATTCAAAATTATTGTGTGTTTGTTTTTTCCTTCGGCGCGCGCATGTACGCCTCGTACTGTAAACATCGGCTTCGCCTGTCAAGGCCGTGATTTGCTGAGTCATAACACAATATACTATTGTGAATCGAAAACTAAAACTATAACGGATTCTTAAAAAAATAATTTTATAATTATTATACATGCATACAGGTGTGGCTACTTGAGTCTGAGACACCCTTTATATGCACGGAAAAAGATTTGAATTAAATCAAGTAGGCTAAATTACTTGGCTGAATTTGCTTGAAAGAAGCAAATATTTAATTTTTGACAAGAGACTATACGACAAGGGATTATACGTATTTGCATGAAGTTTAATAGAATATTGAATAAGGAATATTATATTATCATGATAAGTACGCTGTTGAAAATTTCTGTTGGAAACTTCCTATACATGTATTGGAAGTTTATTTCCGAAACGTAAGATAACGCTACAATAGATAATGGCAATTAATGGAATTTAAGGAATTCGTGGAATTCAAAGAATTCACGGAATACAATGCATCCACTGAATTATTTGAATTCACGAAATTCATGGAAATCACGAAATTTATGTCTTTTTCGGAATTCACGGGATTTGACTGATTTGTAAAATTTAAGAAAATTGTGGAATTTATGGAAATCGTGGAATTCACAGAATTTGCGAAATTCGAAGAATTCAATGAGTTATTGAAATTCAATGAAATCACGGAATATATGGAATTCCCTAAATTCCTTCAATTTTATGAATTCTCTGAATTCCATAGATTCCATGAATCCCGTGAATTTAGCTGTTTTCTTAAATTCCATCAATTAAGCGCATTCCGTGAATTCCACGAATCCCGTCATTTTCATGAATGACGTGTATTTCGTGAATTCTATAAATTTTTTTGATTGCGTGAACTCCGCAAATCCAGTGAATTTAGTGATGTCCGTGAATTCTATAAATTCCAGAAATACCTTTAATTTTATGAATGACGCATATTTCGTAAATTCCTGGAATTTAATTAATCCCGCGAATTCCTTGCATTCAATCAATTAAATGCATTCCGTGAATTCCGTAATTTTAATGAATTACGTGTATTTCGTGAATTCCATAAATTCGCCTGATTCCGTGAATTTCGCAAATCCAGTGCGTGATTTCAGTGAATTCCTGGAATTCCATAAAATCCGCGAATTCCATTAATTCCGAAAATTCTATTAATTCCGTGAATTCCTTCATTTCCACGAATTCTTAGAATTCCGTAAATAACTTAAAGTTGGTAAATTTCGCAAATTACATAATTTCCTTGAATTTCGGGCTTTATATGAATTTCGCGAAACCCGTAAATTCCGTGATCACGATCTTTTCCGCGAATTCTTTGAATTCTGCGAATAACATGAATTGAACGTATTCCGAGAATTCCGTTAATTTCATGAATTACGTGTATTTTGTGAATTCCATAAATTCGCCTGATTTCGTGAATTTCGCAAATCCAGTGAATTGCGTGATTTAAGTGAATTCCTTGAATTCTATAAAATCCGAAAATTCCATGAATCCCGAAAATTCTATTAATTCCGTGAATTCCTTCATTTATATGAATTCTTCGAATTCCGTTAACATCTTAAAGTTGGTAAATTTCGCAAATTACACAATTTCCTTGAATTCCGGGCTTTACATGAATTTCGTGAATCCCGTAAATTCCGTGATCACGATCAATTCCGCGAATTCTTTGAATTCTGCGAATAACATAAATTGAGCGTATTTCGGGAATTCCGTTAATTTCATGAATTACGTGTATTTTGTGAATTCCATAAATTCGCCTGATTTCGTGAATTTCGCAAATCCAGTGAATTGCGTGATTTTAGTGAATTCCTTGAATTCCATAAAATCCGAAAATTCCATGAATCCCGAAAATTCTATTAATTCCGTGAATTCCTTCATTTATATGAATTCTTCGAATTCCGTTAACATCTTAAAGTTGGTAAATTTCGCAAATTACACAAATTCCTTTAATTCCGGGCTTTACATGAATTTCGTGAATCCCGTAAATTCCGTGATCACGATCAATTCCGCGAATTCTTTGAATTCTGCAAATAAAATAAATTAAGCTTATTTCGGGAATTCCGTTAATTTCATGAATTACGTGTATTTTGTGAATTCCCGGAATTGTATTAATTACACGAATGCCTTGAATTCCATAAATTAGGCATATTCCAAAAATTCCGTAATTTTCACAAATTACGTGTATTTCGTGAAATCCATAAATTAGCTTTAAATTTTATTTTTTATCTGTCGACCTAAAAAAATCGGTCCTTTTTCAAATGTTTCGTAAACTGTTCAATTTTTTAACTAAAAAAATTGCACTATATTAAAAGATAGAGCAATATAGTTTATTTTAAATACCACTTTTGGTGCTTAACAATTCAGGTTTTTAATAATTTTTTGCAGCAATTTAAAAAAAATTAGTATTATTTCAAAATAGGCATCTCCAAATCAAAAGAATTTTGTTGTTGTTGCGATTTTTCATTGTAGCATCTATAATATTGTTTGATAATAGCAGTTTAAAAATCACAAAAATGGAAAAATCCATGTCAATTATAAGTACAAAAAATTAGTTTTGAAAACATAAAACCACCATGTGTTATTCTAATTTAAACTAAATAAGTTTTAAACCATAGATTTTTTAACTTTTAAAAACAATGTTAATTTAGCCGAATTTAAAGAATTAATTTTTCATTAATGAAAAACTAATTCGTTTATTCGACAGGAATGTTTTTCATGATTTTGTGTTTATATTCTTACTTGCTACCTAAAATAGTACCAACAAAATCAAAAATATTAACATATATAGAATAAATGTCAAAAAATAATTATTTTATTTTTTATTTTTGAAAGATGCCCGGTAACACTTCAACTGTTCTTTTTTTCATTTAAAAAAATTCCACTGAGTTTCTTTCACTCAAAAAATTGGAGAAATTCAACTTTGAATTTTTTAGTGTCTAAAAAATCAAGAAAAATCACAAAAACCTTAAATAATTTAAAAGTAGCTTCCTGATTTTTCAAGTCACTTTCCAAACTAATCTATGAAGAACATAAAACAATTTACTTGAAAAAAAAAACCCTATGCAAGAAGAGGGTATTCCAAAATTTAATAATTTTAAATTTCCTATCTAATGACATTTTTAAGCGAATAAACTCTACAATTTAAAATTAAACTCATAGTAATCTTGTTTTATACATTTAAATTATTAATTGACAATGCAATGTTTCCTGCGAGTTGCAGCAGGCGTATAATCTTGCTATTTTAAAAAATTAAGTGTAGTTTCAGTCAAAAAATTTATCAATCATAGAAAATGTCTGGAACTAAAAATGATTAACATTCTGGCAATTCGCATATACTGACATAATTCTTTTTCATTATTTAAATAATAAAAAATATTAGACTCAATCACTTTCAACCTAAAAGTTCTTGCACTCCACTTATCTTTACAGTATTCTTTTTTCTTCTGGTTTGATATGATTTGGTATGACCTTCATAAGAGTTTCTGGGTCAACTTTTTTTTTACTGGAAACGTCCCTTTTCGACACCGGAAATCAAAAGAATGGAAAATTTTACATTAAAATATGCACTTAGGTCATATGTTCAAGATGACCTTAAAGGTCACCCTAAGGACATATTAACTCAAATAATATTGTAAGGACTAAAAGAACAACATTATAGGAAATAATTGTGTGAGTATCACACGTTAATGAGAGTCTAAACTTTGACCTTGATCCCGAACTGGTGGCCGTTTGAAGGTCATGCCCGTTCAGGTCAGGTAAGTGAGGTCAATTTTTAGCGTCAACTAAAAACATTAACCCAGGAGTTTTTGAGGTCGCTAAGGCTGAATCTGTATGTGATGAATGTGACTTTTGTGTTTACCAAGGAGATAACCTTAATGACCCTCATGGTTATTCCAAGGTCAACATTTTTTTAAGCTGTCTTGTTGAACTTAATAACTTTAGTCTTTACGAACATTGTTTAAAAGCTTCTGTTCCCAAAGGTAAGCAGATCTCGTAAAAGCTGAAATGACCTTGAAGAATCCTTCACCGTCGAATACGCCTTATGACCTGCATACATATTTGATTGTACGATTTCACCTCTATTTCGACTGCCGGTGACAAAATAATGCTTTTCATTATAAAAATTGAAGTTGACAAATAATACTTAAATAAGTTTGTCCGCTATGAAATATTTTCCATCATTACTTGGGATATTTGATGTAAAATTTTAATACTTAAAGAAAAAAAAGGAATGAACCTATTTTGAAAAATCAAAATTCAATTCTAAAATCGCTCTAAATAAAAAACCGTCTATTAAAGTGTCTCAAAAATTTTCAATTCGCCTTAGAACTACACTGAGAAAACTATATCGCATTAATTACAATATATACGGTAATTCCTGCGCTATATATAGTAATTATCGCATTATAATAGCGCAAAATCGTGATATTCGACATTGCAAGTTTTTACATTATATGCCGCATAACTGTGCAATCTATAGCGTAAGAATTTAAGTTTATTACGCTATCAAATTGGATTTCTTCTTCTGTGATATCGCGAGGGTTCGAGTTGTTAGCATGCGATCACAGAAAAAATTAAAGATAGAGTTCACATCGATTCCAGGTTGAAGATTCACCGGAACAAAAATGAACCTTGCGAGATAAACTTTACATGAAACGAAGATAATTTCCGATTTTTAACCTTGCCTAGATAATCTTTCGCCTTATAATCGCTCCATTTTTATTCGAGGTGTAGCGATGATTGAGGAAAGGGATGCAAAAACTCGACAAATGCTCGAAACCGCCTAGAAGTATTGTCCGCCCTGGAAAATCTATCAATAAAAAAGGGGCCGAAACGTAAAACAAAATATACTTTCGTCTACAGATTGACCCGACCGGCAAATTTTTCTGCTGATACTTTCTCATTCGACAATTATTACTCTAGATAAACAATAAAAGCTTAGAAAATTTTCCGATTAAAAATCGATGTTTTGTAAAACAAAACTTGCGATTATTCGGTCGATTGTTGATAAAAATGCTGAAAATGTGTATGGTGTGTTCTCAATATATAAGCGATGACTATAAACAACGGATTTTGTTTAAAGAGCGAATATGTTTGTTTTTAGTTAATAGCAAATTGATTCCGAACGAAAACCACGTTTCGCCGACTTCGAGCAGTGATACGGTCATCGAAAAAAAGTTAGTTGAAATAACTTGTCGCGGGAAAGTTGTTCGCTAGACTTTGGGAAAGTTTTTCTGATAATTTGAAGAAAATTGGTCGAAAATTGTGAAAATTACAGTAAGTTGAAGTCAACACACGCTGGCGCTGCAGTGCTCAGCTTATTGGCCGTTGTTCCTCAGCCATAAAAGAGCAGCGGCAAAGAACAACGAAACGCTCCAGCCCCTTTTTTATTGATAGATTTTCCCGGGCGGACAATACTTCTACGCGGTTTCGAGCACTCGTCGAGTTTTTACATCCGTCATCTGAATTACGACGCCAGCGCTATCCAGTGTCGTTTAGAATCATTAAATTCGAAAGAGATGGGGATTCCCATCTGTCAGTTACATTTTTTGTTTTTTCTGTTGTTGATTCTACATGTTTCACCGCTTTGCTTACTTCAGCGCGACGCAGACGAATTGGCCTTTTTCCCATTGCTGCTAAGAACGCCGTAGCAGACGAAAGCCACACAATTTAACCTAATTTTTTCTGTGATATAAGTGCATCATGGTTTATCCATTATCTATCCATTAAATAGTGTATCCATTCCTTGTAACACCAACTCAGTTGACGCTGTATTTGTTCTTATAAGCGTGCACAACTTTTCTCTCATCTATTGCGCCGTTTACTTTCCTCCTCGCTCTGATATTACTAAATATTCTGACTTTTGTAATACGCTTGAAGAGATTTCGAATCTATTCCCGAGCCACTCGATTAACATTTTAGGCGACTTTAACATGCCTTTCATTTGCTGTAATAACAATGCCAGACTCAGTTTTAAAGGATACCCCTTTTTCGATCAATATTGATTCCTCTCCTTGTCAAAATACAATCGCTCAAAATGTGTTAGATACTTTTTAAACCTTTATCAGAAAAACTATACAGTAAATAAATACTGCTCAATGCTCAACCTTATCCTATCCAATTATTATAACTGCTCGTCCTTCCAGGCACCGGATCCTTTGCTACCTTGAGATTCCTATCATCCAGCAATAATTTATTATGTATCTGCTCTAGTACACCCAGTGAATTGGAAGAAAACATTGTATCTTATAATTTCAAAAAAGCTAACTTTGCACTTATAAACTCTTATTCAGAAAAGGTTGACTGGAAAAATAGTCTCTCTAATGCGATGACCCTTTCTACCAGGTGTATACATATGAAACCGCTATTGCCATCTAGCGGCCAGTGGGCACACTTGTAGGCACTGTCGGAACTTACCATTTGTGCTAATTGGCGTATTGTCATCTGTCAACAATATCCAATACCAA